>NW_028124153.1:0-33000 GCF_965194825.1 Balaenoptera physalus | reverse complement strand
TAAGCCGTACCCTAATCCTAACCCTAAGCCTAAACCTAACCCTAGGCTACCCTTGACTGCTTCTGCCTCCAATAGATTTCCTAAGCACTAGTGTTTTAAGGAAGAGCTTAAAAAGAGAATCCTAATGTGATTTCTTTATAATAGGTGTGTTCCTTATCTTATCCTAGTGTCTAAACTCTTCTCCATGTCTGGACCCCCAAATAATATTCCTTTACATGCTAAGGGGTATCTAGAGAGTGGGATAGGTTTAATAACTACCCTAACCCTAACGCGTAACCTAACCCTAACCCCTACCCTAACCCTAACTCGTACCCTAATCCTATCCCGTACACTAAACCGAGCCCTAACCCTAACACTAACCCTAACCCTAACCCATACCCTACGCCATACACTAAGCCCTCCCCGAACCCGTACCCTAAGCCGTACCCTAAGCCATACCCTAAGCCTAAGCCTAACCCTAGGCTTCCCTTGACTGCTTCTGCCTCCAATAGATTTCCTAAGCACTAGTGTTTTAAGGAACAGCTTAAAAAGAGAATCCTAATGTGATTTCTTTATAATGGGTGTGTTCCTTATCTTATCCTAGTGTCTAAACTCTTCTCCATGGCTGGACCCACAAATAATATTCCTTTACGTGCTAAGGGGTATCTAGAGAGTGGGATAGGTTTAATAACTACTCTAACCCTAACGCGTACCCTAACCCTAACCCCTACCCTAACCCTAACACGTACCCTAATCCTAACCCGTACCCTAAACCGAGCCCTAACCCTATCACTAAACCTAACCCTAACCCTAAGCCATACCCTACGCCGTACCCGAAGACCTCCCGGAACCCGTACCCTAAGCCGTACCCTAAGCCTAACCCTAAGCCTAACCCTAACCCTAGGCTACCCTTGACTGCTTCTGCCTCCAATAGATTTCCTAAGCACTAGTGTTTTAAGGAACAGCTTAAAAAGAGAATCCTAATTTGATTTCTTTATAATGGGTGTGTTCCTTATCTTATCCTAGTGTCTAAACTCTTCTCCATGTCTAGACCCCCAAATAATATTCCTTTACGTGCTAAGGGGTATCTAGAGAGTGGGATAGGTTTAATAACTACACTAACCCTAATGCGTACCCTAACCCTAACCCCTACTGTAACCCTAACACGTACCCTAATCCTAACCAATACCTTAAACCGAGCACTAACCCTAACACTAAACCTAACCCTAACCCTAACCCATACCCTACGCTGTACCCGAAGCCCTCCCCTAAACCGTACCCTAAGCCGAACCCTAAGCCTAACCCTAAGCCTAACCCTAACCCTAGGCTACCCTTGACTGCTTCTGCCTCCAATAGATTTCCTAAGCACTAGTGTTTTAAGGAAGAGCTTAAAAAGAGAATCCTAATGTGATTTCTTTATAATAGGTGTGTTCCTTATCTTATCCTAGTGTCTAAACTCTTCTCCATGTCTGGACCCCCAAATAATATTCCTTTACATGCTAAGGGGTATCTAGAGAGTGGGATACGTTTAATAACTACCCTAACCCTAACGCGTAACCTAACCCTAACCCCTACCCTAACCCTAACACGTACCCTAATCCTATCCCGTACACTAAACCGAGCCCTAACCCTAACTCTAACCCTAACCCTAACCCATACCCTACGCCGTACACGAAGCCCTCCCCGAACCCGTACCCTAAGCCGTACCCTAAGCCATACCCTAAGCCTAACTCTAACCCTAGGCTTCCCTTGACTGCTTCTGCCTCCAATAGATTTCCTATGCAATAGTGTTTTAAGGAACAGCTTAAAAAGAGAATCCTAAAGTGATTTGTTTATAATGGGTGTGTTCCTTATCTTATCCTAGTGTCTAAACTCTTCTCCATGGCTGGACCCCCAAATAATATTCCTTTACGTGATAAGGGGTATCTAGAGCGAGGGATAGGTTTAATAACTACCCTAACCCTAATGCGTACCCTAACCCCTAACCTAACCCTAACACGTACCCTAATCCTAACCCGTACCCTAAACCGAGCCCTAACCCTAACACTAAACCTAACCCTAACCCTAAGCCATACCCTACGCCGTACCCGAAGCCCTCCCCGAACCCATACCCTAAGCCTATCCCTAAGCCTAACCCTAACCCTAGGCTACCCTTGACTGCTTCTGCCTCCAATAGATTTCCTAAGCACTAGTGTTTTAAGGAACAGCTTAAAAAGGGAATACTAATGTGATTTCTTTATAATGTGTGTGTTCCTTTTATTATCTTAGTGTCTAAACTCTTCTCCATGGCTGGACCCCCAAATAATATTCCTTTACGTGCTAAGGGGTATCTAGAGAGTGGGATAGGTTTAATAACTACCCTAACCCTAATGCGTACCCTAACCCCTAACCTAACCCTAACACGTACCCTAATCCTAACCCGTACCCTAAACCGAGCCCTAACCCTAACACTAAACCTAACCCTAACCCTAAGCCATACCCTACGCCGTACCCGAAGCCCTCCCCGAACCCGTACCCTAAGCCGTACCCTAAGCCTATCCCTAAGCCTAACCCTAACCCTAGGCTACCCTTGACTGCTTCTGCCTCCAATAGATTTCCTAAGCACTAGTGTTTTAAGGAACAGCTTAAAAAGGGAATACTAATGTGATTTCTTTATAATGTGTGTGTTCCTTTTATTATCTTAGTGTCTAAACTCTTCTCCATGGCTGGACCCCCAAATAATATTCCTTTACGTGCTAAGGGGTATCTAGAGAGTGGGATAGGTTTAATAACTACCCTAGCCCTAAGGCGTACCCTAACCCTAACCCCTACCCTAACCCTAACACGTACCCTCATCCTAACCCGTACCCTAAACCGAGCCCTAACCCTAACACTAAACCTAACCCTAACCCTAAGCCATACCCTACGCCGTACCCTAAGCCCTCCCCGAACCCGTACCCTAAGCCGTACTCTAAGCCTATCCCTAAGCCTAACCCTAACCCTAGGCTACCCTTGAGTGCTTCTGCCTCCAATAGATTTCCTAAGCACTAGTGTTTTAAGGAACAGCTTAAAAAGAGAATCCTAATGTGATTTCTTTATAATGGGTGTGTTCCTTATCTTATCCTAGTGTCTAAACTCTTCTCCATGGCTGGACCCCCAAATAATATTCCTTTACGTGCTAAGGGGTATCTAGAGAGTGGGTTAGGTTTAATAACTACCCTAGCCCTAAGGCCTACCCTAACCCTAACCCCTACCCTAACCCTAACACGTACCCTAATCCTAAACCGTACCCTAAACCGAGCCCTAACCCTAACTCTAACCCTAACCCTAACCCATACCCTACGCCGTACCCGAAGCCCTCCCCGAACCCGTACCCTAAGCCGTACCCTAAGCCTAACCCTAAGCCTAACCCTAACCCTAGGCTACCCTTGACTGCTTCTGCCTCCAATAGATTTCCTAAGCACTAGTGTTTTAAGGAACAGCTTAAAAAGAGAATCCTAAAGTGATTTCTTTATAATGGGTGTGTTCCTTATCTTATCCTAGTGTCTAAACTCTTCTCCATGGCTGGACCCCCAAATAATATTCCTTTACGTGATAAGGGGTATCTAGAGCGAGGGATAGGTTTAATAACTACCCTAACCCTAACACGTACCCTAACCCTAACCCCTACCCTAACCCTAACACGTACCCTAATCCTAACCCGTACCCTAAACCGAACCCTAACCCTAACACTAACCCTAACCCTAACCCTAACCCATACCCTACGCCGTACCCGAAGCCCTCCCCGAACCCGTACCCTAAGCCGTACCCTAAGCCTAACCCTAAGCCTAACCCTAACCCTAGGCTACCATTGACTGCTTCTACCTCCAATAGATTTCCTAAGCAGTAGTGTTTTAAGGAACAGCTTAAAAAGAGAATCCTAATGTGATTTCTTTACAATGGGTGTGTTCCTTATATTATCTTAGTGTCTAAACTCTTCTCCATGGCTGGACCCCCAAATAATATTCCTTTACATGCTAAGGGGTATCTAGAGAGTGGGATAGGTTTAATAACTACCCTAACCGTAACGCGTACCCTAACCCTAACCCCTACCCTAACCCTAACACGTAGCCTAATCCTAAACCGTACCCTAAACCGAGCCCTAACCCTAACACTAACCCTAACCCTAACCCTAACCCATACCCTACTGGATACCCGAAGCCCTCCCCGAACCCGTACCCTAAGCCGTACCCTAAGCCTAACCCTAAGCCTAACCCTAACCCTAGGCTACCCTTGACTGCTTCTGCCTCCAATAGATTTCCTAAGCACTAGTGTTTTAAGGAACAGCTTAAAAAGAGAATCCTAATGTGATTTCTTTATAATGTGTGTGTTCCTTATATTATCTTAGTGTCTAAACTCTTCTCCATGGCTGGACCCTCAAATAATATTCCTTTACGTGCTAAGGGGAATCTAGAGAGTGGGATAGGTTTAATAACAACCCTAACCCTAACGCGTACCCTATCCCTATCCCCTACCCTAACCCTAACACGTACCCTAATCCTAACCCGTACTCTAAACCGAACCCTAACCCTAACACTAACCCTAACCCTAACCCTAACCCATACCCTACGCCGTACCCGAAGCCCTCCCCGTACCCGCACCCTAAGCCGTACCCTAAGCCTAACCCTAAGCCTAAGCCTAACCCTAGGCTACCCTTGACTGCTTCTGCCTCCAATAGATTTCCTAAGCACTAGTGATTTAAGGAACAGCTTAAAAAGAGAATCCTAATGTGACTTCTTTATAATGGGTGTGTTCCTTATCTTATCCTAGTGTCTAAACTCTTCTCCATGGCTGGACCCCCAAATAATATTCCTTTACGTGCTAAGGGGTATCTAGAGAGTGGGATAGGTTTAATAACTACCCTAGCCCTAAGGCGTACCCTAACCGTAACCCCTACCCTAACCCTAACACGTACCCTAATCCTAAACCGTACCCTAAACCGAACCCTAACCCTAACACTAACCCTAACCCTAACCCTAACCCATACCCTACGCCGTACCCGAAGCCCTCCCCGAACCCGTACCCTAAGCCGTACCCTAAGCCTAACCCTAAGCCTAACCCTAACCCTAGG
Source organism: Balaenoptera physalus (assembly GCF_965194825.1). Taxonomy (NCBI): domain Eukaryota; kingdom Metazoa; phylum Chordata; class Mammalia; order Artiodactyla; family Balaenopteridae; genus Balaenoptera; species Balaenoptera physalus. The sequence goes on along the minus strand of NW_028124153.1, from coordinate 27,932 downwards.
CTACCCTTGACTGCTTCTGCCTCCAATAGATTTCCTAAGCACTAGTGTTTTAAGGAACAGCTTAAAAAGAGAATCCTAATGTGATTTCTTTATAATGGGTGTGTTCCTTATATTATCTTAGTGTCTAAACGCTTCTCCATGGCTGGACCCTCAAATAATATTCCTTTACGTGCTAAGGGGAATCTAGAGAGTGGGATAGGTTTAATAACAACCCTAACCCTAACCCTAACCCTAACCCTAACCCTAACCCTAACCCTAACCCTAACCCTAACCCTAACACTTACCCTAACCCTAACCCCTACCCTCACCCTATCACGTACCCTAATCCTAACCCGTACTCTAAACCGAGCCCTAACCCTAACACTAACCCTAACCCTAAACCTAACCCATACCCTACGCCGTACCCGAAGCCCTCCCCGAAACCGTACCCTAAGCCGTACCATAAGCCTAACGCTAAGCCTAACCCTAACCCTAGGCTACCCTTGACTGCTTCTGCCTCCAATAGATTTCCTAAGCACTAGTGTTTTAAGGAACAGCTTAAAAAGAGAATCCTAATGTGATTTCTTTATAATGGGTGTGTTCCTTATCTAATCCTAGTGTCAAAACTCTTCTCCATGGCTGGACCCCCAAATAATATTCCTTTACGTGCTAAGGGGTATCTAGAGAGTGGGATAGGTTTAATCACTACCCTAACCCTAGCGCGTACCCTAACCCTAACCCCTACCCTAACCCTAACACGTACCCTAATCCTAACCCGTACCCTAAACCGAGCCCTAACCCTTACACTAACCGTAACCCTAACCCTAAGCCATACCCTACGCCGTACCCGAAGCCCTCCCCGAATCCGTACCCTAAGCCGTACTCTAAGCCTATCCCTAAGCCTATCCCTAACCCTAGGCTACCCTTGACTGCTTCTGCCTCCAATAGATTTCCTAAGCACTAGTGTTTTAAGGAACAGCTTAAAAAGAGAATCCTAATGTGATTTCTTTATAATGGGTGTGTTCCTTATCTTATCCTAGTGTCTAAACTCTTCTCCATGGCTGGACCCCCAAATAATATTCCTTTACGTGCTAAGGGGTATCTAGAGAGTGGGATAGGTTTAATAACTACCCTAGCCCTAAGGCGTACCCTAACCCTAACCCCTACCCTAACCCTAACACGTACCCTAATCCTAAACCGTACCCTAAACCGAGCCCTAACCCTAACACTAACCCTAACCCTAACCAATACCCTACGCCGTACCCGAAGCCCTCCCCGAACCCGTACCCTAAGCCGTACCCTAAGCCTAACCCTAAGCCTAACCCTAACGCTAGGCTACCCTTGACTGCTTCTGCCTCCAATAGATTTCCTAAGCACTAGTGTTTTAAGGAAGAGCTTAAAAAGAGAATCCTAATGTGATTTCTTTATAATAGGTGTGTTCCTTATCTTATCCTAGTGTCTAAACTCTTCTCCATGGCTGGACCCCGAAATAATATTCCTTTACTTGCTAAGGTGTATCTAGAGAGTGGGATAGGTTTAATAACTACCCTAACCCTAATGCGTAACCTAACCCTAACCCCTACCCTAACCCTAACACGTACCCTAATCCTAACCCGTACCCTAAACCGAGCCTTAACCCTAACACTAAACCTAACCTTAACCCTAAGCCATACCCTACGCCATACCCGAAGCCCTCCCCGAACCCGTACCCTAAGCCGTACTCTAAGCCTAACCCTAAGCCTAACCCTAACCCTAGGCTACCCTTGACTGCTTCTGCCTCCAATAGATTTCCTAAGCACTAGTGTTTTAAGGAACAGCTTAAAAAGAGAATCCTAATGTGATTTCTTTATAATGGGTGTGTTCCTTATCTTATCCTAGTGTCTAAACTCTTCTCCATGGCTGGACCCCCAAATAATATTCCTTTACGTGCTAAGGGGTATCTAGAGAGTGGGATAGGTTTAATAACTACCCTAACCCTAATGCGTACCCTAACCCTAACCCCTAACCTAACCCTAACACGTACCCTAATCCTAACCCGTACCCTAAACCGAGCCCTAACCCTAACACTAAACCTAACCCTAACCCTAAGCCATACCCTACGCCTTACCCGAAGCCCTCCCTGAACACGTACCCTAAGCCGTACCCTAAGCCTATCCCTAAGCCTAACCCTAACCCTAGGCTACCCTTGACTGCTTCTGCCTCCAATAGATTTCCTAAGCACTAGTGTTTTAAGGAACAGCTTAAAAAGGGAATACTAATGTGATTTCTTTATAATGTGTGTGTTCCTTTTATTATCTTAGTGTCTAAACTCTTCTCCATGGCTGGACCCCCAAATAATATTACTTTACGTGCTAAGGGGTATCTAGAGAGTGGGATAGGTTTAATAACTACCCTAGCCCTAAGGCGTACCCTAACCCTAACCCCTACACTAACCCTAACACGTACCCTAATCCTAACCCGTACCCTAAACCGAGCCCTAACCCTAACACTAAACCTAAACCTAACCCTAAGCCATACCCTACGCCGTACCCTAAGCCCTCCCCGAACCCGTACCCTAAGCCGTACCCTAAGCCTAACCCTAAGCCTAACCCTAACCCTAGGCTACCATTGACTGCTTCTGCCTCCAATAGATTTCCTAAGCAGTAGTGTTTTAAGGAACAGCTTAAAAAGAGAATCCTAATGTGATTTCTTTACAATGGGTGTGTTCCTTATATTATCTTAGTGTCTAAACTCTTCTCCATGGCTGGACCCCCAAATAATATTCCTTTACATGCTAAGGGGTATCTAGAGAGTGGGATAGGTTTAATAACTACCCTAACCGTAACGCGTACCCTAACCCTAACCCCTACCCTAACCCTAACACGTAGCCTAATCCTAAACCGTACCCTAAACCGAGCCCTAACCCTAACACTAACCCTAACCCTAACCCTAACCCATACCCTACTGGATACCCGAAGCCCTCCCCGAACCCGTACCCTAAGCCGTACCCTAAGCCTAACCCTAAGCCTAACCCTAACCCTAGGCTACCCTTGACTGCTTCTGCCTCCAATAGATTTCCTAAGCACTAGTGTTTTAAGGAACAGCTTAAAAAGAGAATCCTAATGTGATTTCTTTATAATGTGTGTGTTCCTTATATTATCTTAGTGTCTAAACTCTTCTCCATGGCTGGACCCTCAAATAATATTCCTTTACGTGCTAAGGGGAATCTAGAGAGTGGGATAGGTTTAATAACAACCCTAACCCTAACGCGTACCCTATCCCTATCCCCTACCCTAACCCTAACACGTACCCTAATCCTAACCCGTACTCTAAACCGAACCCTAACCCTAACACTAACCCTAACCCTAACCCTAACCCATACCCTACGCCGTACCCGAAGCCCTCCCCGTACCCGCACCCTAAGCCGTACCCTAAGCCTAACCCTAAGCCTAAGCCTAACCCTAGGCTACCCTTGACTGCTTCTGCCTCCAATAGATTTCCTAAGCACTAGTGTTTCAAGGAACAGCTTCAAAAGAGAATCCTAATGTGATTTCTTTATAATGGGTGTGTTCCTTTTATTATCTTAGTGTCTAAACTCTTCTCCATGGCTGGACCCCCAAATAATATTCCTTTAAGTGCTAAGGGGTATCTAGAGAGTGGGATAGGTTTAATAACTACCCTAGCCCTAAGGCGTACCCTAACCCTAACCCCTACCCTAACCCTAACACGTACCCTAATCCTAACCCGTACCCTAAACCGAGCCCTAACCCTTACACTAACCGTAACCCTAACCCTAAGCCATACCCTACGCCGTACCCGAAGCCCTCCCCGAACCCGTACCCTAAGCCGTACTCTAAGCCTATCCCTAAGCCTATCCCTAACCCTAGGCTACCCTTGACTGCTTCTGCCTCAAATAGATTTCCTAAGCACTAGTGTTTTAAGGAACAGCTTAAAAAGAGAATCCTAATGTGATTTCTTTATAATGGGTGTGTTCCTTATCTTATCCTAGTGTCTAAACTCTTCTCCATGGCTGGACCCCCAAATAATATTCCTTTACGTGCTAAGGGGTATCTAGAGAGTGGGATAGGTTTAATAACTACCCTAGCCCTAAGGCGTACCCTAACCCTAACCCCTACCCTAACCCTAACACGTACCCTAATCCTAAACCGTACCCTAAACCGAGCCCTAACCCCAACACTAACCCTAACCCTAACCAATACCCTACGCTGTACCCGAAGCCCTCCCCGAACCCGTACCCTAAGCCGTACCCTAAGCCTAACCCTAACCCTAGGCTTCCCTTGACTGCTTCTGCCTCCAATAGATTTCCTATGCAATAGTGTTTTAAGGAACAGCTTAAAAAGAGAATCCTAAAGTGATTTCTTTATAATGGGTGTGTTCCTTATCTTATCCTAGTGTCTAATCTCTTCTCCATGGCTGGACACCCAAATAATATTCCTTTACCTGATAAGGGGTATCTAGAGCGAGGGATAGGTTTAATAACTACCCTAACCCTAACACGTACCCTAACCCTAACCCCTACCCTCACCCTATCACGTACCCTAATCCTAACCCGTACTCTAAACCGAGCCCTAACCCTAACACTAACCCTAACCCTAACCCTAACCCATACCCTACGCCGTACCCGAAGCCCTCCCCGAAACCGTACCCTAAGCCGTACCATAAGCCTAACCCTAAGCCTAAGCCTAACCCTAGGCTACCCTTGACTGCTTCTGCCTCCAATAGATTTCCTAAGCACTAGTGTTTTAAGGAACAGCTTAAAAAGAGAATCCTAATGTGATTTCTTTATAATGGGTGTGTTCCTTATCTAATCCTAGTGTCTAAACTCTTCTCCATGGCTGGACCCCCAAATAATATTCCTTTACGTGCTAAGGGGTGTCTAGAGAGTGGGATAGGTTTAATCACTACCCTAACCCTAGCGCGTACCCTAACCCTAACCCCTACCCTAACCCTAACACGTACCCTAATCCTAACCCATACCCTAAACCGAGCCCTAACCCTAACACTAACCCTAACCCTAACCCTAACCCATACCCTACGCCGTACCCGAAGCCCTCCCTGAACCCGTACCCTAAGCCGTACCCTAAGCCTAACCCTAAGCCTAACCCTATCCCTAGGCTACCCTTGACTGCTTCTGCCTACAATAGATTTCCTAAGCACTAGTGTTTTAAGGAACAGCTTAAAAAGAGAATCCTAATGTGATTTCTTTATAATGGGTGTGTTCCTTATCTTATCCTAGTTTCTAAACTCTTCTCCATGGCTGGACCCCCAAATAATATTCCTTTACGTGCTAAGGGGTATCTAGAGAGTGGGATAGGTTTAATAACTACCCTAACCCTAATGCGTACCCTAACCCTAACCCCTAACCTAACCCTAACACGTAACCTAATCCTAACCCGTACCCTAAACCGAGCCCTAACCCTAACACTAAACCTAACCCTAACCCTAAGCCATACCCTACGCCGTACCCGAAGCCCTCCCCGAACCCGTACCCTAAGCCGTACCCTAAGCCTATCCCTAAGCGTAAACCTAACCCTAGGCTACCCTTGACTGCTTCTGCCTCCAATAGATTTCCTAAGCACTAGTGTTTTAAGGAACAGCTTAAAAAGAGAATCCTAATGTGATTTCTTTATAATGGGTGTGTTCCTTATCTAATCCTAGTGTCTAAACTCTTCTCCATGGCTGGACCCCCAAATAATATTCCTTTACGTGCTAAGGGGTATCTAGAGAGTGGGATAGGTTTAATAACTACCCTAACCCTAACGCGTACCCTAACCCTAACCCGTACCTTAACCCTAACACGTACCCTAATCCTAACTCGTACCCTAAATCGAGCCCTAACCCTAACACTAACCCTAACCCTAACCCTAACCCATACCCTACGCCATTCCCGAAGCCCTCCCCGAACCCGTACCGTAAGCCGTACCCTAAGCCTAACCCTAAGCCTAACACTAACCCTAGGCAACCCTTGACTGCTTCGGCCTCCAATAGATTTCCTAAGCAATAGTGTTTTAAGGAACAGCTTAAAAAGAGAATCCTAATGTGATTTCTTAATAATGGGTGTGTTCCTTATCTTATCCTAGTGTCTAAACGCTTCTCCATGGCTGGACCCCCAAATAATATTCCTTTACGTGCTAAGTGGTATCTAGAGAGTGGGATAGGTTTAATAACTACCCTAACACTAACACGTACCCTAACGCTAACCCCTACCCTAACCCTAACACGTACCCTAATCCTAAACGTACCCTAAACCGAGACCTAACCCTAACACTAACCCAAACCCTATCCCTAACCCATACCCTACGCCGTACACGAACCCCTCCCTGAACCCGTAGCCTGAGCCGTACCCTAAGCCTAACCCTAAGCCTAACCCTAACCCTAGGCTACCTTTGACTGCTTCTGCCTCCAATAGATTTCCTAAGCACTAGTGTTTTAAGGAACAGCTTAAAAAGGGAATACTAATGTGATTTCTTTATAATGTGTGTGTTCCTTTTATTATCTTAGTGTCTAAACTCTTCTCCATGGCTGGACCCCCAAATAATATTCCTTTACGTGCTAAGGGGTATCTAGAGAGTGGGATAGGTTTAATAACTACCCTAGCCCTAAGGCGTACCCTAACCCTAACCCCTACCCTAACCCTAACACGTACCCTAATCCTAACCCGTACCCTAAACCGAGCCCTAACCCTAACACTAACCCTAACCCTAACCCTAAGCCATACCCTACGCCATACCCTAAGCCCTCCCCGAACCCGTACCCTAAGCCGTACTCTAAGCCTATCCCTAAGCCTAACCCTAACCCTAGGCTACCCTTGAGTGCTTCTGCCTCCAATAGATTTCCTAAGCACTAGTGTTTTAAGGAACAGCTTAAAAAGAGAATCCTAATGTGATTTCTTTATAATGGGTATGTTCCTTATCTTATCCTAGTGTCTAAAATCTTCTCCATGGCTGGACCCCCAAATAATATTCCTTTACGTGCTAAGGGGTATCTAGAGAGTGGGATAGGTTTAATAACTACCCTAGCCCTAAGGCGTACCCTAACCCTAAGCCCTACCCTAACCTTAACACGTACCCTAATCCTAAACCGTACCCTAAACCGAACCCTAACCCTAACACTAACCCTAACCCTAACCCTAACCCATACCCTACGCTGTACCCGAAGCCCTCCCCGAACCCGTACCCTAACCCGTACCCTAAGCCTAACCCTAAGCCTAACCCTAACCCTAGGCTACCATTGACTGCTTCTGCCTCCAATAGATTTCCTAAGCAGTAGTGTTTTAAGGAACAGCTTAAAAAGAGAATCCTAATGTGATTTTTTTACAATGGGTGTGTTCCTTATATTATCTTAGTGTCTAAACTCTTCTCCATGGCTGGTCCCCCAAATAATATTCCTTTACATGCTAAGGGGTATCTAGAGACTGGGATAGGTTTAATAACTACCCTAACCGTAACGCGTACCCAAACCCTAACCCCTACCCTAACCCTAACACGTAGCCTAATCCTATACCGTACCCTAAACCGAGCCCAAACCCTAACACTAACCCTAACCCTAACCAATACCCTACGCCGTACCCGAAGCCCTCCCCGAACCCGTACCCTAAGCAGTACCCTAAGCCTAACCCTAAGCCTAACCCTATCCCTAGGCTACCCTTGACTGCTTCTGTCTCCAATAGATTTCCTAAGCACTAGTGTTTTAAGGAAGAGCTTAAAAAGAGAATCCTAATGTGATTTCTTTATAATAGGTGTGTTCCTTATCTTATCCTAGTGTCTAAACTCTTCTCCATGGCTGGACCCCGAAATAATATTCCTTTACTTGCTAAGGTGTATCTAGAGAGTGGGATAGGTTTAATAACTACCCTAACCCTAATGCGTACCCTAACCCTAACCCCTACCCTAATCCTAACACGTACCCTAATCCTAACCCGTACCCTAAACCGAGCCTTAACCCTAACACTAAACCTAACCTTAACCCTAAGCCATACCCTACGCCATACCCGAAGCCCTCCCCGAACCCGTACCCTAAGCCGTACTCTAAGCCTAACCCTAAGCCTAACCCTAACCCTAGGCTACCCTTGACTGCTTCTGCCTCCAATAGATTTCCTAAGCACTAGTGTTTTAAGGAACAGCTTAAAAAGAGAATCCTAATGTGATTTCTTTATAATGGGTGTGATCCTTATCTTATCCTAGTGTCTAAACTCTTCTCCATGTCTGGACCCCCAAATAATATTCCTTTACGTGCTAAGGGGTATCTAGAGAGTGGGATAGGTTTAATAACTACCCTAACCCTAACGCGTAACCTAACCCTAACCCCTACCCTAACCCTAACACGTACCCTAATCCTATCCCGTACACTAAACCGAGCCCTAACCCTAACACTAACCCTAACCCTAACCCATACCCTACGCCGTACACGAAGCCCTCCCCGAACCCGTACCCTAAGCCGTACCCTAAGCCGTACCCTAAGCCTAACCCTAACCCTAGGCTTCCCTTGACTGCTTCTGCCTCCAATAGATTTCCTAAGCACTAGTGTTTTAAGGAACAGCTTAAAAAGAGAATCCTAATGTGATTTCTTTATAATGGGTGTGTTCCTTATCTTATCCTAGTGTCTAAACTCTTCTCCATGGCTGGACCCCCAAATAATATTCCTTTACGTGCTAAGGGGTATCTAGAGAGTGGGATAGGTTTAATAACTACCCTAACCCTAATGCGTACCCTAACCCTAACCCCTAACCTAACCCTAACACGTACCCTAATCCTAACCCGTACCCTAAACCGAGCCCTAACCCTAACACTAAACCTAACCCTAACCCTAAGCCATACCCTACGCCGTACCCGAAGCCCTCCCCGAACCCGTACCCTAAGCCGTACCCTAAGCCTATCCCTAAGCCTAAACCTAACCCTAGGCTACCCTTGACTGCTTCTGCCTCCAATAGATTTCCTAAGCACTAGTGTTTTAAGGAACAGCTTAAAAAGAGAATCCTAATGTGATTTCTTTATAATGGGTGTGTTCCTTATCTAATCCTAGTGTCTAAACTCTTCTCCATGGCTGGACCCCCAAATAATATTCCTTTACGTGCTAAGGGGTATCTAGAGAGTGGGATAGGTTTAATAACTACCCTAACCCTAACGCGTACCCTAACCCTAACCCGTACCTTAACCCTAACACGTACCCTAATCCTAACTCGTACCCTAAACCGAGCCCTAACCCTAACACTAACCCTAACCCTAACCCTAACCCATACCCTACGCCATACCCGAAGCCCTCCCCGAACCCGTACTGTAAGCCGTACCCTAAGCCTAACCCTAAGCCTAACACTAACCCTAGGCAACCCTTGACTGCTTCGGCCTCCAATAGATTTCCTAAGCAATAGTGTTTTAAGGAACAGCTTAAAAAGAGAATCCTAATGTGATTTCTTAATAATGGGTGTGTTCCTTATCTTATCCTAGTGTCTAAACGCTTCTCCATGGCTGGACCCCCAAATAATATTCCTTTACGTGCTAAGTGGTATCTAGAGAGTGGGATAGGTTTAATAACTACCCTAACACTAACACGTACCCTAACGCTAACCCCTACCCTAACCCTAACACGTACCCTAATCCTAAACGTACCCTAAACCGAGGCCTAACCCTAACACTAACCCAAACCCTATCCCTAACCCATACCCTACGCCGTACACGAACCCCTCCCTGAACCCGTAGCCTGAGCCGTACCCTAAGCCTAACCCTAAGCCTAACCCTAACCCTAGGCTACCCTTGACTGCTTCTGCCTCCAATAGATTTCCTAAGCACTAGTGTTTTAAGGAACAGCTTAAAAAGGGAATACTAATGTGATTTCTTTATAATGTGTGTGTTCCTTTTATTATCTTAGTGTCTAAACTCTTCTCCATGGCTGGACCCCCAAATAATATTCCTTTACGTGCTAAGGGGTATCTAGAGAGTGGGATAGGTTTAATAACTACCCTAGCCCTAAGGCGTACCCTAACCCTAACCCCTACCCTAAACCTAACACGTACCCTAATCCTAACCCGTACCCTAAACCGAGCCCTAACCCTAACACTAACCCTAACCCTAACCCTAAGCCATACCCTACGCCATACCCTAAGCCCTCCCCGAACCCGTACCCTAAGCCGTACTCTAAGCCTATCCCTAAGCCTAACCCTAACCCTAGGCTACCCTTGAGTACTTCTGCCTCCAATAGATTTCCTAAGCACTAGTGTTTTAAGGAACAGCTTAAAAAGAGAATCCTAATGTGATTTCTTTATAATGGGTATGTTCCTTATCTTATCCTAGTGTCTAAAATCTTCTCCATGGCTGGACCCCCAAATAATATTCCTTTACGTGCTAAGGGGTATCTAGAGAGTGGGATAGGTTTAATAACTACCCTAGCCCTAAGGCGTACCCTAACCCTAAGCCCTACCCTAACCTTAACACGTACCCTAATCCTAAACCGTACCCTAAACCGAACCCTAACCCTAACACTAACCCTAACCCTAACCCTAACCCATACCCTACGCTGTACCCGAAGCCCTCCCCGAACCCGTACCCTAACCCGTACCCTAAGCCTAACCCTAAGCCTAATCCTAACCCTAGGCTACCATTGACTGCTTCTGCCTCCAATAGATTTCCTAAGCAGTAGTGTTTTAAGGAACAGCTTAAAAAGAGAATCCTAATGTGATTTCTTTACAATGGGTGTGTTCCTTATATTATCTTAGTGTCTAAACTCTTCTCCATGGCTGGTCCCCCAAATAATATTCCTTTACATGCTAAGGGGTATCTAGAGACTGGGATAGGTTTAATAACTACCCTAACCGTAACGCGTACCCAAACCCTAACCCCTACCCTAACCCTAACACGTAGCCTAATCCTAAACCGTACCCTAAACCGAGCCCTAACCCTAACACTAACCCTAACCCTAACCAATACCCTACGCCGTACCCGAAGCCCTCCCCGAACCCGTACCCTAAGCAGTACCCTAAGCCTAACCCTAAGCCTAACCCTATCCCTAGGCTACCCTTGACTGCTTCTGCCTCCAATAGATTTCCTAAGCACTAGTGTTTTAAGGAAGAGCTTAAAAAGAGAATCCTAATGTGATTTCTTTATAATAGGTGTGTTCCTTATCTTATCCTAGTGTCTAAACTCTTCTCCATGGCTGGACCCCGAAATAATATTCCTTTACTTGCTAAGGTGTATCTAGAGAGTGGGATAGGTTTAATAACTACCCTAACCCTAATGCGTACCCTAACCCTAACCCCTACCCTAATCCTAACACGTACCCTAATCCTAACCCGTACCCTAAACCGAGCCTTAACCCTAACACTAAACCTAACCTTAACCCTAAGCCATACCCTACGCCATACCCGAAGCCCTCCCCGAACCCGTACCCTAAGCCGTACTCTAAGCCTAACCCTAAGCCTAACCCTAACCCTAGGCTACCCTTGACTGCTTCTGCCTCCAATAGATTTCCTAAGCACTAGTGTTTTAAGGAACAGCTTAAAAAGAGAATCCTAATGTGATTTCTTTATAATGGGTGTGATCCTTATCTTATCCTAGTGTCTAAACTCTTCTCCATGTCTGGACCCCCAAATAATATTCCTTTACGTGCTAAGGGGTATCTAGAGAGTGGGATAGGTTTAATAACTACCCTAACCCTAACGCGTAACCTAACCCTAACCCCTACCCTAACCCTAACACGTACCCTAATCCTATCCCGTACACTAAACCGAGCCCTAACCCTAACACTAACCCTAACCCTAACCCATACCCTACGCCGTACACGAAGCCCTCCCCGAACCCGTACCCTAAGCCGTACCCTAAGCCGTACCCTAAGCCTAACCCTAACCCTAGGCTTCCCTTGACTGCTTCTGCCTCCAATAGATTTCCTATGCAATAGTGTTTTAAGGAACAGCTTAAAAAGAGAATCATAAAGTGATTTCTTTATAATGGGTGTGTTCCTTATCTTATCCTAGTGTCTAATCTCTTCTCCATGGCTGGACCCCCAAATAATATTCCTTTACGTGATAAGGGGTATCTAGAGCGAGGGATAGGTTTAATAACTACCCAAACCCTAACACGTACCCTAACCCTAACCCCTACCCTCACCCTATCACGTACCCTAATCCTAACCCGTACTCTAAACCGAGCCCTAACCCTAACACTAACCCTAACCCTAACCCTAACCCATACCCTACGCCGTACCCGAAGCCCTCCCCGAAACCGTACCCTAAGCCGTACCATAAGCCTAACCCTAAGCCTAAGCCTAACCCTAGGCTACCCTTGACTGCTTCTGCCTCCAATAGATTTCCTAAGCACTAGTGTTTTAAGGAACAGCTTAAAAAGAGAATCCTAATGTGATTTCTTTATAATGGGTGTGTTCCTTATCTAATCCTAGTGTCTAAACTCTTCTCCATGGCTGGACCCCCAAATAATATTCCTTTACGTGCTAAGGGGTATCTAGAGAGTGGGATAGGTTTAATCACTACCCTAACCCTAGCGCGTACCCTAACCCTAACCCCTACCCTAACCCTAACACGTACCCTAATCCTAACCCATACCCTAAACCGAGCCCTAACCCTAACACTAACCCTAACCCTAACCCTAACCCATACCCTACGCCGTACCCGAAGCCCTCCCTGAACCCGTACCCTAAGCCGTACCCTAAGCCTAACCCTAAGCCTAACCCTATCCCTAGGCTACCCTTGACTGCTTCTGCCTACAATAGATTTCCTAAGCACTAGTGTTTTAAGGAACAGCTTAAAAAGAGAATCCTAATGTGATTTCTTTATAATGGGTGTGTTCCTTATCTTATCCTAGTGTCTAAACTCTTCTCCATGGCTGGACCCCCAAATAATATTCCTTTACGTGTTAAGGGGTATCTAGAGAGTGGGATAGGTTTAATAACTACCCTAACCCTAATGCGTACCCTAACCCTAACCCCTAACCTAACCCTAACACGTACCCTAATCCTAACCCGTACCCTAAACCGAGCCCTAACCCTAACACTAAACCTAACCCTAACCCTAAGCCATACCCTACGCCGTACCCGAAGCCCTCCCCGAACCCGTACCCTAAGCCGTACCCTAAGCCTAACCCTAAGCCTAACACTAACCCTAGGCAACCCTTGACTGCTTCGGCCTCCAATAGATTTCCTAAGCAATAGTGTTTTAAGGAACTGCTTAAAAAGAGAATCCTAATGTGATTTCTTAATAATGGGTGTGTTCCTTATCTTATCCTAGTGTCTAAACGCTTCTCCATGGCTGGACCCCCAAATAATATTCCTTTACGTGCTAAGTGGTATCTAGAGAGTGGGATAGGTTTAATAACTACCCTAACACTAACACGTACCCTAACGCTAACCCCTACCCTAACCCTAACACGTACCCTAATCCTAAACGTACCCTAAACCGAGCCCTAACCCTAACACTAACCCAAACCCTATCCCTAACCCATACCCTACGCCGTACACGAACCCCTCCCTGAACCCGTAGCCTGAGCCGTACCCTAAGCCTAACCCTAAGCCTAACCCTAACCCTAGGCTACCCTTGACTGCTTCTGCCTCCAATAGATTTCCTAAGCACTAGTGTTTTAAGGAACAGCTTAAAAAGGGAATACTAATGTGATTTCTTTATAATGTGTGTGTTCCTTTTATTATCTTAGTGTCTAAACTCTTCTCCATGGCTGGATCCCCAAATAATATTCCTTTACGTGCTAAGGGGTATCTAGAGAGTGGGATAGGTTTAATAACTACCCTAGCCCTAAGGCGTACCCTAACCCTAACCCCTACCCTAACCCTAACACGTACCCTAATCCTAACCCGTACCCTAAACCGAGCCCTAACCCTAACACTAACCCTAACCCTAACCCTAAGCCATACCCTACGCCATACCCTAAGCCCTCCCCGAACCCGTACCCTAAGCCGTACTCTAAGCCTATCCCTAAGCCTAACCCTAACCCTAGGCTACCCTTGAGTGCTTCTGCCTCCAATAGATTTCCTAAGCACTAGTGTTTTAAGGAACAGCTTAAAAAGAGAATCCTAATGTGATTTCTTTATAATGGGTATGTTCCTTATCTTATCCTAGTGTCTAAAATCTTCTCCATGGCTGGACCCCCAAATAATATTCCTTTACGTGCTAAGGGGTATCTAGAGAGTGGGATAGGTTTAATAACTACCCTAGCCCTAAGGCGTACCCTAACCCTAAGCCCTACCCTAACCTTAACACGTACCCTAATCCTAAACCGTACCCTAAACCGAACCCTAACCCTAACACTAACCCTAACCCTAACCCTAACCCATACCCTACGCTGTACCCGAAGCCCTCCCCGAACCCGTACCCTAACCCGTACCCTAAGCCTAACCCTAAGCCTAACCCTAACCCTAGGCTACCATTGACTGCTTCTGCCTCCAATAGATTTCCTAAGCAGTAGTGTTTTAAGGAACAGCTTAAAAAGAGAATCCTAATGTGATTTCTTTACAATGGGTGTGTTCCTTATATTATCTTAGTGTCTAAACTCTTCTCCATGGCTGGTCCCCCAAATAATATTCCTTTACATGCTAAGGGGTATCTAGAGACTGGGATAGGTTTAATAACTACCCTAACCGTAACGCGTACCCAAACCCTAACCCCTACCCTAACCCTAACACGTAGCCTAATCCTAAACCGTACCCTAAACCGAGCCCTAACCCTAACACTAACCCTAACCCTAACCAATACCCTACGCCGTACCCGAAGCCCTCCCCGAACCCGTACCCTAAGCAGTACCCTAAGCCTAACCCTAAGCCTAACCCTATCCCTAGGCTACCCTTGACTGCTTCTGCCTCCAATAGATTTCCTAAGCACTAGTGTTTTAAGGAAGAGCTTAAAAAGAGAATCCTAATGTGATTTCTTTATAATAGGTGTGTTCCTTATCTTATCCTAGTGTCTAAACTCTTCTCCATGGCTGGACCCCGAAATAATATTCCTTTACTTGCTAAGGTGTATCTAGAGAGTGGGATAGGTTTAATAACTACCCTAACCCTAATGCGTACCCTAACCCTAACCCCTACCCTAACCCTAACACGTACCCTAATCCTAACCCGTACCCTAAACCGAGCCTTAACCCTAACACTAAACCTAACCTTAACCCTAAGCCATACCCTACGCCATACCCGAAGCCCTCCCCGAACCCGTACCCTAAGCCGTACTCTAAGCCTAACCCTAAGCCTAACCCTAACCCTAGGCTACCCTTGACTGCTTCTGCCTCCAATAGATTTCCTAAGCACTAGTGTTTTAAGGAACAGCTTAAAAAGAGAATCCTAATGTGATTTCTTTATAATGGGTGTGTTCCTTATCTTATCCTAGTGTCTAAACTCTTCTCCATGTCTGGACCCCCAAATAATATTCCTTTACGTGCTAAGGGGTATCTAGAGAGTGGGATAGGTTTAATAACTACCCTAACCCTAACGCGTAACCTAACCCTAACCCCTACCCTAAACCTAACACGTACCCTAATCCTATCCCGTACACTAAACCGAGCCCTAACCCTAACACTATCCCTAACCCTAACCCATACCCTACGCCGTACACGAAGCCCTCCCTGAACCCGTACCCTAAGCCGTACCCTAAGCCTAACCCTAAGCCTAACCCTATCCCTAGGCTACCCTTGACTGCTTCTGCCTACAATAGATTTCCTAAGCACTAGTGTTTTAAGGAACAGCTTAAAAAGAGAATCCTAATGTGATTTCTTTATAATGGGTGTGTTCCTTATCTTATCCTAGTGTCTAAACTCTTCTCCATGGCTGGACCCCCAAATAATATTCCTTTACGTGCTAAGGGGTATCTAGAGAGTGGGATAGGTTTAATAACTACCCTAACCCTAATGCGTACCCTAACCCTAACCCCTAACCTAACCCTAACACGTACCCTAATCCTAACCCGTACCCTAAACCGAGCCCTAACCCTAACACTAAACCTAACCCTAACCCTAAGCCATACCCTACGCCGTACCCGAAGCCCTCCCCGAACCCGTACCCTAAGCCGTACACTAAGCCTATCCCTAAGCCTAAACCTAACCCTAGGCTACCCTTGACTGCTTCTGCCTCCAATAGATTTCCTAAGCACTAGTGTTTTAAGGAACAGCTTAAAAAGAGAATCCTAATGTGATTTCTTTATAATGGGTGTGTTCCTTATCTAATCCTAGTGTCTAAACTCTTCTCCATGGCTGGACCCCCAAATAATATTCCTTTACGTGCTAAGGGGTATCTAGAGAGTGGGATAGGTTTAATAACTACCCTAACCCTAACGCGTACCCTAACCCTAACCCGTACCTTAACCCTAACACGTACCCTAATCCTAACTCGTACCCTAAACCGAGCCCTAACCCTAACACTAACCCTAACCCTAACCCTAACCCATACCCTACGCCATACCCGAAGCCCTCCCCGAACCCGTACTGTAAGCCGTACCCTAAGCCTAACCCTAAGCCTAACACTAACCCTAGGCAACCCTTGACTGCTTCGGCCTCCAATAGATTTCCTAAGCAATAGTGTTTTAAGGAACAGCTTAAAAAGAGAATCCTAATGTGATTTCTTAATAATGGGTGTGTTCCTTATCTTATCCTAGTGTCTAAACGCTTCTCCATGGCTGGACCCCCAAATAATATTCCTTTACGTGCTAAGTGGTATCTAGAGAGTGGGATAGGTTTAATAACTACCCTAACACTAACACGTACCCTAACGCTAACCCCTACCCTAACCCTAACACGTACCCTAATCCTAAACGTACCCTAAACCGAGCCCTAACCCTAACACTAACCCAAACCCTATCCCTAACCCATACCCTACGCCGTACACGAACCCCTCCCTGAACCCGTAGCCTGAGCCGTACCCTAAGCCTAACCCTAAGCCTAACCCTAACCCTAGGCTACCCTTGACTGCTTCTGCCTCCAATAGATTTCCTAAGCACTAGTGTTTTAAGGAACAGCTTAAAAAGGGAATACTAATGTGATTTCTTTATAATGTGTGTGTTCCTTTTATTATCTTAGTGTCTAAACTCTTCTCCATGGCTGGACCCCCAAATAATATTCCTTTACGTGCTAAGGGGTATCTAGAGAGTGGGATAGGTTTAATAACTACCCTAGCCCTAAGGCGTACCCTAACCCTAACCCCTACCCTAACCCTAACACGTACCCTAATCCTAACCCGTACCCTAAACCGAGCCCTAACCCTAACACTAACCCTAACCCTAACCCTAAGCCATACCCTACGCCATACCCTAAGCCCTCCCCGAACCCGTACCCTAAGCCGTACTCTAAGCCTATCCCTAAGCCTAACCCTAACCCTAGGCTACCCTTGAGTGCTTCTGCCTCCAATAGATTTCCTAAGCACTAGTGTTTTAAGGAACAGCTTAAAAAGAGAATCCTAATGTGATTTCTTTATAATGGGTATGTTCCTTATCTTATCCTAGTGTCTAAAATCTTCTCCATGGCTGGACCCCCAAATAATATTCCTTTACGTGCTAAGGGGTATCTAGAGAGTGGGATAGGTTTAATAACTACCCTAGCCCTAAGGCGTACCCTAACCCTAAGCCCTACCCTAACCTTAACACGTACCCTAATCCTAAACCGTACCCTAAACCGAACCCTAACCCTAACACTAACCCTAACCCTAACCCTAACCCATACCCTACGCTGTACCCGAAGCCCTCCCCGAACCCGTACCCTAACCCGTACCCTAAGCCTAACCCTAAGCCTAACCCTAACCCTAGGCTACCATTGACTGCTTCTGCCTCCAATAGATTTCCTAAGCAGTAGTGTTTTAAGGAACAGCTTAAAAAGAGAATCCTAATGTGATTTCTTTACAATGGGTGTGTTCCTTATATTATCTTAGTGTCTAAACTCTTCTCCATGGCTGGTCCCCCAAATAATATTCCTTTACATGCTAAGGGGTATCTAGAGACTGGGATAGGTTTAATAACTACCCTAACCGTAACGCGTACCCAAACCCTAACCCCTACCCTAACCCTAACACGTAGCCTAATCCTAAACCGTACCCTAAACCGAGCCCTAACCCTAACACTAACCCTAACCCTAACCAATACCCTACGCCGTACCCGAAGCCCTCCCCGAACCCGTACCCTAAGCAGTACCCTAAGCCTAACCCTAAGCCTAACCCTATCCCTAGGCTACCCTTGACTGCTTCTGCCTCCAATAGATTTCCTAAGCACTAGTGTTTTAAGGAAGAGCTTAAAAAGAGAATCCTAATGTGATTTCTTTATAATAGGTGTGTTCCTTATCTTATCCTAGTGTCTAAACTCTTCTCCATGGCTGGACCCCGAAATAATATTCCTTTACTTGCTAAGTTGTATCTAGAGAGTGGGATAGGTTTAATAACTACCCTAACCCTAATGCGTACCCTAACCCTAACCCCTACCCTAACCCTAACACGTACCCTAAACCTAACCCGTACCCTAAACCGACCCTTAACCCTAACACTAAACCTAACCTTAACCCTAAGCCATACCCTACGCCATACTCGAAGCCTTCCCCGAACCCGTACCCTAAGCCGTACTCTAAGCCTAACCCTAAGCCTAACCCTAACCCTAGGCTACCCTTGACTGCTTCTGCCTCCAATAGATTTCCTAAGCACTAGTGTTTTAAGGAACAGCTTAAAAAGAGAATCCTAATGTGATTTCTTTATAATGGGTGTGTTCCTTATCTTATCCTAGTGTCTAAACTCTTTTCCATGTCTGGACCCCCAAATAATATTCCTTTACGTGCTAAGGGGTATCTAGAGAGTGGGATAGGTTTAATAACTACCCTAACCCTAACGCGTAACCTAACCCTAACCCCTACCCTAACCCTAACACGTACCCTAATCCTATCCCGTACACTAAACCGAGCCCTAACCCTAACACTAACCCTAACCCTAACCCATACCCTACGCCGTACACGAAGCCCTCCCCGAACCCGTACCCTAAGCCGTACCCAAGACGTACCCTAAGCCTAACCCTAACCCTAGGCTTCCCTTGACTGCTTCTCCCTCCAATAGATTTCCTATGCAATAGTGTTTTAAGGAACAGCTTAAAAAGAGAATCCTAAAGTGATTTCTTTATAATGGGTGTGTTCCTTATCTTATCCTAGTGTCTAAACTCTTCTCCATGGCTGGACCCCCAAATAATATTCCTTTACGTGCTAAGGGGTATCTAGAGAGTGGGATAGGTTTAATAACTACCCTAGCCCTAAGGCGTACCCTAACCCTAACCCCTACCCTAACCCTAACACGTAGCCTAATACTAAACCCTACCCTAAACCGAGCCCTAACCCTAACACTAACCCTCACCCTAACCCTAACCCATACCCTACACCGTACCCGAAGCCCTCCCCGAACCCGTACCCTAAGCCGTACCCTAAGCCTAACCCTAAGCCTAACCCTAACCCTAGGCTACCCTTGACTGCTTCTGCCTCCAATAGATTTCCTAAGCACTAGTGTTTTAAGGAACAGCTTAAAAAGAGAATCCTAATGTGATTTCTTTATAATAGGTGTGTTCCTTATATTATCCTAGTGTCTAAACTCTTCTCCATGTCTGGACCCCCAAATAATATTCCTTTACGTGCTAAGGGGTATCTAGAGAGTGGGATAGGTTTAATAACTACCCTAACCCTAATGCGTACCCTAACCCTAACCCCTAACCTAACCCTAACACGTACCCTAATCCTAACCCGTACCCTAAACCGAGCCCTAACCCTAACACTAAACCTAACCCTAACCCTAAGCCATACCCTACGCCGTACCCGAAGCCCTCCCCGAACCCGTACCCTAAGCCGTACCCTAAGCCTATCCCTAAGCCTAAACCTAACCCTAGGCTACCCTTGACTGCTTCTGCCTCCAATAGATTTCCTAAGCACTAGTGTTTTAAGGAACAGCTTAAAAAGAGAATCCTAATGTGATTTCTTTATAATGTGTGTGTTCCTTATATTATCTTAGTGTCTAAACTCTTCTCCATGGCTGGACCCCCAAATAATATTCCTTTACGTGCTAAGGGGAATCTAGATAGTGGGATAGGTTTAATAACTACCCTAATCCTAACGCGTACCCTATCCCTAACCCCTACCCTAACCCTAACACGTACCCTAATCCTAAACC
Source organism: Balaenoptera physalus (assembly GCF_965194825.1). Lineage (NCBI taxonomy): Eukaryota > Metazoa > Chordata > Mammalia > Artiodactyla > Balaenopteridae > Balaenoptera > Balaenoptera physalus. Next base: position 7,841 of record NW_028124153.1, on the reverse strand, counting down.
GTACTCTAAACCGAGCCCTAACCCTAACACTAACCCTAACCCTAACCCTAACCCATACCCTACGCCGTACCCGAAGCCCTCCCCGAACCTGTACCCTAAGCCGTACCCTAAGCCTAACCCTAAGCCTAAGCCTAACCCTTGGCTACCCTTGACTGCTTCTGCCTCCAATAGATTTCCTAAGCACTAGTGTTTTAAGGAACAGTTTAAAAAGAGAATCCTAATGTGATTTCTTTATAATGGGTGTGTTCCTTATCTTATCCTAGTGTCTAAACTCTTCTCCATGGCTGGACCCCCAAATAATATTCCTTTACATGCTAAGGGGTATCTAGAGAGTGGGATAGGTTTAATAACTACCCTAACCTTAACGCGTACCCTAACCCTAACCCCTACCCTAACCCTAACACGTACCCTAATCCTAACCCGTACCCTAAACCGAGCCCTAACCCTATCACTAAACCTAACCCTAACCCTAAGCCATACCCTACGCCGTACCCGAAGACCTCCCGGAACCCGTACCCTAAGCCGTACCCTAAGCCTAACCCTAAGCCTAACCCTAACCCTAGGCTACCCTTGACTGCTTCTGCCTCCAATAGATTTCCTAAGCACTAGTGTTTTAAGGAACAGCTTAAAAAGAGGATCCTAATTTGATTTCTTTATAATGGGTGTGTTCCTTATCTTATCCTAGTGTCTAAACTCTTCTCCATGTCTAGACCCCCAAATAATATTCCTTTACGTGCTAAGGGGTATCTAGAGAGTGGGATAGGTTTAATAACTACACTAACACTAATGCGTACCCTAACCCTAACCCCTACTGTAACCCTAACACGTACCCTAATCCTAACCAATACCTTAAACCGAGCACTAACCCTAACACTAAACCTAACCCTAACCCTAACCCATACCCTACGCTGTACCCGAAGCGCTCCCCTAAACCGTACCCTAAGCCGAACCCTAAGCCTAACCCTAAGCCTAACCCTAACCCTAGGCTACCCTTGACTGCTTCTGCCTCCAATAGATTTCCTAAGCACTAGTGTTTTAAGGAAGAGCTTAAAAAGAGAATCCTAATGTGATTTCTTTATAATAGGTGTGTTCCTTATCTTATCCTAGTGTCTAAACTCTTCTCCATGTCTGGACCCCCAGATAATATTCCTTTACATGCTAAGGGGTATCTAGAGAGTGGGATAGGTTTAATAACTACCCTAACCCTAACGCGTAACCTAACCCTAACCCCTACCCTAACCCTAACACGTACCCTAATCCTATCCCGTACACTAAACCGAGCCCTAACCCTAACACTAACACTAACCTTAACCCATACCCTACGCCGTACACGAAGCCCTCCCCGAACCCGTACCCTAAGCCGTACCCTAAGCCATACCCTAAGCCTAACCCTAACCCTAGGCTTCCCTTGACTGCTTCTGCCTCCAATAGATTTCCTATGCAATAGTGTTTTAAGGAACAGCTTAAAAAGAGAATCCTAAAGTGATTTCTTTATAATGGGTGTGTTCCTTATCTTATCCTAGTGTCTAAACTCTTCTCCATGGCAGGACCCCCAAATAATATTCCTTTACGTGATAAGGGGTATCTAGAGCGAGGGATAGGTTTAATAACTACCCTAACCCTAACACGTACCCTAATCCTAAACCGTACCCTAAACCGAACCCTAACCCTAACACTAACCCTAACCCTAACCCTAACCCATACCCTACGCCGTACCCGAAGCCCTCCCCGAACCTGTACCCTAAGCCGTACCCTAAGCCTAACCCTAAGCCTAACCCTAACCCTAGGCTACCATTGACTGCTTCTGCCTCCAATAGATTTCCTAAGCACTAGTGTTTTAAGGAACAGCTTAAAAAGAGAATCCTAATGTGATTTCTTTATAATGGGTGTGTTCCTTATCTTATCCTAGTGTCTAAACTCTTCTCCATGGCTGGATCCGCAAATAATATTCCTTTACGTGCTAAGGGGTATCTAGAGAGTGGGATAGGTTTAATAACTACTCTAACCCTAACGCGTACCCTAACCCTAACCCCTACCCTAACCGTAACACGTACCCTAATCCTAACCCGTACCCTAAACCGAGCCCTAACCCTATCACTAAACCTAACCCTAAGCCTAAGCCATACCCTACGCCGTACCCGAAGACCTCCCGGAACCCGTACCCTAAGCCGTACCCTAAGCCTAACCCTAAGCCTAACCCTAACCCTAGGCTACCCTTGACTGCTTCTGCCTCCAATAGATTTCCTAAGCACTAGTGTTTTAAGGAACAGCTTAAAAAGAGAATCCTAATGTGATTTCTTTATAATCGGTGTGTTCCTTATCTTATCCTAGTGTCTAAACTCTTCTCCATGGCTGGACCCCCAAATAATATTCCTTGACGTGCTAAGGGGTATCTAGAGAGTGGGATAGTTTTAATAACTACCCTAACACTAACGCGTACCCTAACCCTAAACCCTACCCTAAACCTAACACGTACCCTAACCCTAAACCGTACCCTAAACCGAGCCCTAACCCTAACACTAACCCTAACCCTAACCCTAACCCATACCCTACGCCGTACCCGAAGCCCTCCCCGAACCCGTACCCTAAGCCGCACCCTAAGCCGTACCCTAAGCCTAACCCTAACCCTAGGCTACCCTTCACTGCTTCTGCCTCCAATAGATTTCCTAAGCAATAGTGTTTTAAGGAACAGCTTAAAAAGAGAATCCTAATGTGATTTCTTTATAATGGGTGTGTTCCTTATCTTATCCTAGTGTCTAAACTCTTCTCCATGGCTAGACACCCAAATAATATTCCTTTACGTGCTAAGGTGTATCTAGAGAGTGGGATAGATTTAATAACAACCCTAACTCTAACGCGTACCCTAACCCTAACCCCTACCCTAATGCTAACACGTACCCTAAACCGAGCCCTAAACCTAACACTAACCCTAACCCTAATCCTAACCCATACCCTACGCCGTACCCGAAGCCCTCCCCGAACCCATACCCTAAGCTGTACCCTAAGCCTAACCCTAAGCCTAACCGTAACCCTAGGCTACCCTTGACTGCTTCTGCCTCCAATAGATTTCCTAAGCACTAGTGTTTTAAGGAACAGCTTAAAAAGAGAATCCTAATGTGATTTCTTTATAATGTGTGTGTTCCTTATATTAACTTAGTGTCTAAACTCTTCTCCATGGCTGGACCCCCAAATAATATTCCTTTACGTGCTAAGGGGAATCTAGATAGTGGGATAGGTTTAATAACTACCCTAATCCTAACGCGTACCCTATCCCTAACCCCTACCCTAACCCTAACACGTAACCTAATCCTGAACCGTACTCTAAACCGAGCCCTAACCCTAACACTAACCCTAACCCTAACCCTAACCCATACCCTACGCCGTACCCGAAGCCCTCCCCGAACCCGTACCCTAAGCCGTACCCTAAGCCTAACCCTAAGCCTAAGCCTAACCCTAGGCTACCCTTGACTGCTTCTGCCTCCAATAGATTTCCTAAGCACTAGTGTTTTAAGGAACAGTTTAAAAAGAGAATCCTAATGTGATTTCTTTATAATGGGTGTGTTCCTTATCTTATCCTAGTGTCTAAACTCTTCTCCATGTCTAGACCCCCAAATAATATTCCTTTACGTGCTAAGGGGTATCTAGAGAGTGGGATAGGTTTAATAACTACCCTAACCCTAACGCGTACACTAACCCTAACCCCTACCCTAACCCTAACACGTACCCGAATCCTATCCCGTACACTAAACCGAGCCCTAACCCTAACACTAACCCTAACCCTAACCCTAACCCATACCCTACGCCGTACCCGAAGCCCTCGCCGAACCCGTACCCTAAGCCGTACCCTAAGCCTAACCCTAAGCCTAACCCTAACCCTAGGCTTCCCTTGACTGCTTCTGCCTCCAATAGATTGCCTATGCAATAGTGTTTTAAGGAACAGCTTAAAAAGAGAATCCTAATGTGATTTCTTTATAATGGGTGTGTTCCTTTTCTTATCCTAGTGTCTAAACTCTTCTCCATGGCTGGAATCCCAAATAATATTCCTTTACGTGCTAAGGGGAATCTAGATAGTGGGATAGGTTTAATAACTACCCTAACCCTAACGCGTACCCTATCCCTAACTCCTACCCTAACCCTATCACGTACCCTAATCCTAACCCGTACTCTAAACCGAGCCCTAACCCTAACACTAACCCTAACCCTAACCCTAACCCATACCCTACGCCGTACCCGAAGCCCTCCCCGAACCCGTACCCTAAGCCGTACCATAAGCCTAACCCTAAGCCTAAGCCTAACCCTAGGCTACCCTTGACTGCTTCTGCCTCCAATAGATTTCCTAAGCACTAGTGTTTTAAGGAACAGCTTAAAAAGAGAATACTAATGTGATTTCTTTATAATGTGTGTGTTCCTTTTATTATCTTAGTGTCTAAACTCTTCTCCATGGCTGGACCCCCAAATAATATTCCTTTACGTGCTAAGGGGTATCTAGAGAGTGGGATATGTTTAATAACTACCCTAGCCCTAAGGCGTACCCTAACCCTAACCCCTACCCTAACCCTAACACGTACCCTAATCCTAACCCGTACCCTAAACCGAGCCCTAACCCTAACACTAACCCTAACCCTAACCCTAAGCCATACCCTACGCCGTACCCTAAGCCCTCCCCGAACCCGTACCCTAAGCCGTACACTAAGCCTATCCCTAAGCCTAACCCTAACCCTAGGCTACCCTTGAGTGCTTCTGCCTCCAATAGATTTCCTAAGCACTAGTGTTTTAAGGAACAGCTTAAAAAGAGAATCCTAATGTGATTTCTTTATAATAGGTGTGTCCTTATCTTATCCTAGTGTCTAAACTCTTCTCCATGGCTGGACCCCGAAATAATATTCCTTTACTTGCTAAGGTGTACCTAGAGAGTGGGATAGGTTTAATAACTACCCTAACCCTAATGCGTACCCTAACCCTAACCCCTACCCTAACCCTAACACGTACCCTAATCCTAACCCGTACCCTAAACCGAGCCTTAACCCTAACACTAAACCTAACCTTAACCCTAAGCCATACCCTACGCCATACCCGAAGCCCTCCCCGAACCCGTACCCTAAGCCGTACTCTAAGCCTAACCCTAAGCCTAACCCTAACCCTAGGCTACCCTTGACTGCTTCTGCCTCCAATAGATTTCCTAAGCACTAGTGTTTTAAGGAACAGCTTAAAAAGAGAATCCTAATGTGATTTCTTTATAATGGGTGTGTTCCTTATCTTATCCTAGTGTCTAAACTCTTCTCCATGTCTGGACCCCCAAATAATATTCCTTTACGTGCTAAGGGGTATCTAGAGAGTGGGATAGGTTTAATAACTACCCTAACCCTAACGCGTAACCTAACCCTAACCCCTACCCTAACCCTAACACGTACCCTAATCCTAAACCGTACCCTAAACCGAACCCTAACCCTAACACTAACCCTAACCCTAACCCTAACCCATACCCTACGCCGTACCGAAGCCCTCCCCGAACCCGTACCCTAAGCCGTACCCTAAGCCTAACCCTAAGCCTAACCCTAACCCTAGGCTACCATTGACTGCTTCTGCCTCCAATAGATTTCCTAAGCAGTAGTGTTTTAAGGAACAGCTTAAAAAGAGAATCCTAATGTGATTTCTTTACAATGTGTGTGTTCCTTATATTATCTTAGTGTCTAAACTCTTCTCCATGGCTGGACCCCCAAATAATATTCCTTTACATGCTAAGGGGTATCTAGAGAGTGGGATAGGTTTAATAACTACCCTAACCATAACGCGTACCCTAACCCTAACCCCTACCCAGCCCTAACACGTAGCCTAATCCTAAACCGTACCCTAAACCGAGGCTTAACCCTAACACTAACCCTAACCCTAACCCTAACCCATACCCTACGCCGTACCCGAAGCCCTCCCCGAACCCGTACCCTAAGCCGTACCCTAAGCCTAACCCTAAGCCTAACCCTAACCCTAGGCTACCCTTGACTGCTTCTGCCTCCAATAGATTTCCTAAGCACTAGTGTTTTAAGGAACAGCTTAAAAAGAGAATCCTAATGTGATTTCTTTATAATGTGTGTGTTCCTTATATTATCTTAGTGTCTAAACTCTTCTCCATGGCTGGACCCTCAAATAATATTCCTTTACGTGCTAAGGGGAATCTAGAGAGTGGGATAGGTTTAATAACAACCCTAACCCTAACGCGTACCCTATCCCTATCCCATACCCTAACCCTAACACGTACCCTAATCCTAACCCGTACTCTAAACCGAACCCTAAACCTAACACTAACCCTAACCCTAACCCTAACCCATACCCTACGCCGTACCCGAAGCCCTCCCCGAACCCGCACCCTAAGCCGTACCCTAAGCCTAACCCTAAGCCTAAGCCTAACCCTAGGCTACCCTTGACTGCTTCTGCCTCCAATAGATTTCCTAAGCACTAGTGTTTTAAGGAACAGCTTAAAAAGAGAATCTTAATGTGATTTCTTTATAATGGGTGTGTTCCTTATCTTATCCTAGTGTCTAAACTCTTCTCCATGGCTGGACCCCCAAATAATATTCCTTTACGTGCTAAGGGGTATCTAGAGAGTGGGATAGGTTTAATAACTAACCTAGCCCTAAGGCGTACCCTAACCCTAACCCCTACCCTAACCCTAACACGTACCCTAATCCTAAACCGTACCCTAAACCGAGCGCTAACCCTAACACTAACCCTAACCCTAACCCTAACCCATACCCTACGCCGTACCCGAAGCCCTCCCCGAACCCGTACCCTAAGCCGTACCCTAAGCCTAACCCTAAGCCTAACACTAACCCTAGGCTACCCTTTTCTGCTTCTGCCTCCAATAGATTTCCTAAGCACTAGTGTTTTAAGGAAGAGCTTAAAAAGAGAATCCTAATGTGATTTCTTTATATTAGGTGTGTTCCTTATCTTATCCTAGTGTCTAAACTCTTCTCCATGTCTGGACCCCCAAATAATATTCCTTTACATGCTAAGGGGTATCTAGAGAGTGGGATAGGTTTAATAACTACCCTAACCCTAACGCGTAACCTAACCCTAACCCCTACCCTAACCCTAACACGTACCCTAATCCTATCCCGTACACTAAACCGAGCCCTAACCCTAACACTAACCCTAACCTAACCCATACCCTACGCCGTACACGAAGCCCTCCCCGAACCCGTACCGTAAGCCGTACCCTAAGCCTAACCCTAACCCTAGGCTTCCCTTGACTGCTTCTGCCTCCAATAGATTTCCTATGCAATAGTGTTTTAAGGAACAGCTTAAAAAGAGAATCCTAAAGTGATTTCTTTTTAATGGGTGTGTTCCTTATCTTATCCTAGTGTCTAAACTCTTCTCCATGGCTGGACCCCCAAATAATATTCCTTTACGTGATAAGGGGTATCTAGAGCGAGGGATAGGTTTAATAACTACCCTAACCCTAACACGTACCCTAACCCTAACCCCTACCCTAACCCTAACACGTACCCTAATCCTAAACCGTACCCTAAACCGAACCCTAACCCTAACACTAACCCTAACCTTAACCCTAACCCATACCCTACACCGTACCCGAAGCCCTCCCCGAACCCATACCCTAAGCCGTACCCTAAGCCTAACCCTAAGCCTAACCCTAACCCTAGGCTACCATTGACTGCTTCTGCCTCCAATAGATTTCCTAAGCAGTAGTGTTTTAAGGAACAGCTTAAAAAGAGAATCCTAATGTGATTTCTTTACAATGTGTGTGTTCCTTATATTATCTTAGTGTCTAAACTCTTCTCCATGGCTGGACCCCCAAATAATATTCCTTTACATGCTAAGGGGTATCT
>NW_028124154.1:0-33194 GCF_965194825.1 Balaenoptera physalus | reverse complement strand
GTAATTATCGATATGTATGTTCCTATTACCATTTTCTTAATTGTTTTGGGCTTATTATTGTAGGTCTTTTCCTTCTCTTGTGTTTCCTGCCTAGAGAAGTTCCTTTAGCATTTGTTGTAAAGCTGGTTTGGTGGTGCTGAATTCTCTTAGCTTTTGCTTGTCTGTAAAGGTTTTAATTTCTCTGTCGAATATGAATGAGATCCTTGCTGGGTAGAGTAATCTTGGTTGTACGTTTTTCCATTTCATCACTTTAAAAATGTCCTGCCACTCCCTTCTGGCTTGCAGAGTTTCTGCTGAAAGATCAGCTGTTAACCTTATGGGGATTCCCTTTTATGTTATTTGTTATTTTTCCCTTGCTGCTTTTAATATTTGTTCTTTGTATTTAATTTTTGATAGTTTGATTAATATGTGTCTTGGCGTGTTTCTCCTTGGATTTATCCTGTATGGGACTCCCTGTGCTTCCTGGACTTGATTAACTCTTTCCTTTCCCTTATTAGGGAAGTTTTCAACTACAATCACTTCAAATATTTGCTCAGTCCCTTTCTTTTTCTCTTCTTCTTCTGGCACCCCTATAATTCGAATGTTGGTGTGTTTAATGTTGTCCCAGAGGTCTCTGAGACTGTCTGCAATACTTTTCATTCTTTTTTCTTTATTCTGCTCTGCAGTATTTATTTCCACTATTTTATCTTCCAGGCCACTTATCCGTTCTTCTACCTCAGTTATTCTGCTATTGATTCCTTCTAGAGAATTTTTAATTTCATTTATTGTGTTGTTCATTATTGTCTGTTTGCTCTTCAGTTCTTCTAGGTCCTTGTTACACGTTTCTTCTATTTTTTCCATTCTATTTCCAAGATGTTGGATCATCTTTACTATCATTACTCTGAATTCTTTTCATGTAGACAGCCTATTTCCTCTTCACTTATTTGGTCTGGTGGGTTTTTACCTTGCTCCTTCATCTACTGTGTGTTTCTCTGTCTTCTCATTTTGCTTAACATACTGTGTTTGGGGTCTCCTTTTTGCAGGCTGCTGGTTCGTATTTCCTGTTGTTTTTGGTGTCTGCCCCCAGTGGCTAAGATTGGTTCAGTGGGTTGTGTAGGCTTTGTGGTGGAGAGAACTAGTGCCTGTGTTCTGGTGGATGAGGCTGGATCTTGTCTTTCTGGTGGGCATATCCACGTCTGGTGATGTGTTTTGGGGTGCCTGTGACTGTGTTGTGATTTTAGGCAGCCTCTCTGCTAATGGGTGGGGTTGTGTTCCTGCCTTGCTAGTTGTTTGGCATAGGATATCTAGCACTGTAGCTTGCTTGTTGTTGACTGGAGCTGGATCTTGGCGTTGAGATGGAGATCTCTGGGCGATTTTCGTCATTTGATATTAGGTGGAGCTCGGAGGTGTCTGGTGTACCAATGTCCTGAACTCGGCTCTCCCACCTCAGAGGCACAGGCCTGATGCCTGGCCGGAGCACCAAGGCCCTGTCAGCCACACAGCTCAGAAGAAAAGGGAGAAAAAAAGAAAGAAAGAAAGAAAATATATATATATATAAGTAAAGTTATTAAAATAAAAAATAATTATTAAAAATTCAAAGAATTTTTAAAAAGTAATAAAAAAAAGAAAGAAAGAAGAGAGCAACCAAACCAATAACAAATCCCCCAATTATAACAAGTGCTAAAAAGTATACTAAAAAAAAAACCCAACAGACAGAACCCTAGGACAAATGGTAAAAGCAAAGCTATACAGACAAAAATCACACAGAAGCATACACATACACTCTCACAAAAAGAGAAAAAGGGAAATATATATATATATATATCATTGCTCCCAAGGTCCACCGCCTCAATTTGGGATGATTTTTCATCTATTCAGGTATTCCACAGATGCAGGGTATATCAAGTTGATTGTGGAGATTTAATCTGCTGCTCCTGAGGCTGCTGGGAGAGATTTCCCTTTCTCTTCTTTGTTCGCACAGCTCCTGGGGTTCAGCTTTGGATTTGGCCCTACATTTTCATGTAGGTTGCCTGAGGGCATCTGTTCCCCGCTCAGACAGGATGGGGTTAAACTAGCAGCTGATTCTGGGGTTCTGGCTCACTCAGGCCAGGGGGAGGGAGCGGTACGGAATGTGGGGCGAGCCTGTGGCGGCAGAGGCCAGCGTGACATTGCAACAGCCTGAGGAGTGCCATGTGTTTTCCTGGGGTAGTTGTCCCTGGATCACAGGACCCTGGCAGTGGCGGGCTGCACAGGCTCCCGGGAGGGGAGGTGTGGATAGTGACCTGTGCTTGCACACAGGCTTCTTGGTGGCAGCAGCAGCAGCCTTAGCGTCTCATGCCCGTCTCTGGGGTCTGCGCTGATAGCCGCGGCTCGTGCCCATCTCTGGAGCTCCTTTAAGCAGCGCTCTTAATCCCCTCTCCTCGCGTACCAGGAAACAAAGAGGGCAGAAAAAGTCTCTTGCCTCTTCGGCAGCTGCAGACTTTTTCCCGGACTCCCTCCCGGCTGGCTGTGGTGCACTAGCCCCTTTCAGGCTGTGTTCACGCAGCCAACCCCAGTGCTCTCCCTGGGATCCGACCTCCGAAGCCCGAGCCTCAGCTCCCAGCCCCCGCCCACCCCGGCGGGTGAGCAGACAAGCCTCTCAGGCTGGTGAGTGCTGGTCGGCACCGATCCTCTGTGCAGGAATCTCTCTGCTTTGCCCTCTGCACCCCTGTTGCTGCGCTCTCCTCCGTGGCTCCGATGCTTCCCCCCTCCACCACCCACAGTCTCCACCAGTGAAGGGGCTTCCTAGTTTGTGGAAACCTTTCCTTCTTCACCACTCCCTCCCACTGGTGCAGGTCCCATCCCTATTCTTTTGTCTCTGTTTTTTCTTTTTTCTTTTGCCCTACCCAGGTACGTGGGTAGTTTCTTGTCTTTTGGGAAGTCTGAGGTCTTCTGCCAGCATTCAGTAGGTGTTCTGTAGGAGCAGTTCCACGTGTAGATGTATTTCTACTGTATCTGTGGGAAGGAAGGTGATCTCCGCGTCTTACTCTTCCGCCATCTTGAAGCTCCTCAGATGGATGATTTTTAAATGTCACAGCTTAGTGTTGGGAGATTTATCAAAAGAAAAAAACACATCAGTTGTAAATTACTTGGATGGCTTTTTAAAAGACAGATGGGTTACCTAAACCATTCCCCCCATGTGTCTTCTAAATTCTAAGAAGCCAAGAAAATATTATTAATTTAATGTGGCATATGTACTGTGTTTTTTCACACCTTGGGTTTAGATAGGATTGTGATAGCTGCATTTTTTTTACATGATAGTACCTGCTTAATTCATTTTTTAATAGCTTTTAGAAACATACAGTGCAGCAAGTGATAAGGATCACATGCATTTTTTTCCATTTCAAAATTTGTCTGTCCCTTGAATCCATACCTTAATGTTACTTACCAGTCTGAGTGTCTTTTTTTTTAGATTCATTGAAATGTTATTTCTTTTAAAATTTTTTAAAAATTGAAGTATAGTTGATTTACAATGTTGTGTTAATTTCTGCTGTACAGCAAAGTGATTCATTTATACATAGATATACTTTTTTTTTATATTCTTTTTCCATTATAGCCTGAGTGTCTTGATTGGAATCAGCTGAAAAATCATGCCATTCCCCGCCCCCATAGGCAGAAAAGATTCAAGTGCTAGAGAAGTACCGGCTTAAAAGCTCAGGTACTTACTTAGAGATTTGCTTTTGAAACCTGTTGCAGAGAGAATCTCAGGGAGAGAAGCGTGATGCAGGAAAGAAAAAAGGCTAGAAGAGAGGTTATGTTCCAAATAAATGGCTTTTTAAAAGGAATGGCACTTCAAGATGTTCCAGGAAGAGACTGTTCTGAAACTTTGAAGAAGCTGCTGGCCCTTCTGAATTTCAACAGAGTGGTGAGAAACTAAGTATTAATATTAAACTGGAGTTGTAAGAGAACCTTGAGTGGCTTAGAAGCACCCCTGAGCATGCTCTGTATGGTGAAGTGGCCCCAAGGATGTATGTTACAAGATAACATGAAAACAGAGTATCTGCCTTGTATTTCAGTTTTGCTTCCTTTTTCTTGGCTCTGTATTTTACTGTTGTTTTATTTATTTACTTCGGATGCATGAAGTGAATGATAGAGAACTAGCATAACCAATTCACCAAAAGTTTTAGCAAAGAGAAATATTAGATAGGAGTAGAAATTGGTACAACCTTTTTAAGGGGGATTCACATTGAATTTCACAATATTTGTAGCCTTAAAACTATTTGTAGCCTTTGACTCAGTAATACCACTTCAAGAAAGCTTAAGGAAATAATCAAATGTGCATAAGGGTTTTGTTTATTTGTTTGTTTTTTCAAATTTAAGTATTATTTATTTGAATCAAGTCAGTCTTTTTTAATAAGGTTTTACACAAAAGATTAATCTAGAAGACTAACAATCTTCTCTCTCCTCTCCTCCCTTCCATTATAGATGATTTAGCAACTACAGAAAAACATCATAATAAAAATCACCTGTAATTCCAGTACCCAGAGACAATCACTCTAATCACACTTTTCTTGGTGTTATTTTCTTCCAAACTGTGTTGTTAGGTTTCTCTTTGAGGCCACCATAACAAATTATCAAAAACATAGTGGCTTGAAACAACACAAATTTATTATCTTACAATTCTGTTAAGTCACGAGTCAGATGCAGGTCTTACTGGGCTAAAAATCAAGGTGTCTGCAGGGCGGCATTCCTTTCTGGAAGCTCTAGGTGAAAATTCATTTTCTTTCCTTTTCAAGCTTCTGGAGGCCACCCACATTCCTTGGCTAATGGCCTCCTTTGTCCATCTTCAAAGCCAGCAATGTTATCTCTCTGTGCCTTTCTTCCATAGACATAGCTGTCTCTGACCACAGCAGGGAAAGATTCTCTGCTTTGAAAGACCCATGTTATTAGATTGAGCCCGTTCAAATAATCCAGGATAATCTCCCCATTTCAAGGCCCTTAAACAGAATCACATGTGCAAAGTTCTTTTTGCCATGTAAGGGAGCATACTCACAGGTTTTGGAAATTAGGGCATATATAGGCATCTTTGGTGAGGAGAGGGGCATTATTCTGTCTACCACACAAATGTTTTCATGTATCTTCAAAAATATATATTTTCTAAAATTGGAAACATGAATAATTTTATATCATGCTTTCCTTCTACTTACAGATGGGTAATCAGCTTCCAGATGAAGAAACAGACAATTACCAGCATTCCAGAAGCCCCCCTCATGACTCTTTCTAGTCACTACCACCAAAGTAAGCACTATTTTGACTTATAACAGCACAGATTAGTTTTGAATGTTTTTGTAGTTATACAGAATGTATGCATTTGTATCTGGTTTCTTTCATGTGACATTATATTTATAAGATTCATTTGTATTGTTTTATATGTTGTAGGTTGTTGTTTCCCCTACTCTATAATATTCAGTTGTGTGAGCATACCACAACTCATGTATCCATTCTACACTGGGAAGTTTCTGTTTGGGGGCTGGTAAGCGTATGGACACAGTTTTTTTGTCATTAACCTAGGAGAGGAATTGCTGTGTCATAGAGTATGCATATAAGTTAGCATAAGTAGATACTGCCAAACCATTTTCTGAGGTGATTGTATCTATTTCATTCCCATTAGCAATGAGTGAGAGTTCCACTTGCTGTATACTTTGTCAACACTTGTTATTTTCTATCTTTCTCATTGTAGACATTTTGGTGGGTGGACTCATACATCTTTATATTTATTATCCTCAGTGTAGTTCTATAGTTGCAGCTATGGGTTTTCTTAGTTGATTAAATACAGATCTTCCTCAACTTACCATGGGGTTACATCTCACTAAGCCCATCATAAGTTGAAAATATCATTAAGTCAAAAATGAATTTAAGACACCTAATTTACTGAACATCATAGCTTAACCTAGCCTACCTTCAGTGTGCTCAGAACACTTATGTTAGCCTACAGTTGTTCAAAATAATCTAACACAAAGCCTATTTTATAATGAAGTGTTGAGTATCTCTGGTAATTTATTCAATACTGTACTGAAAGTGAAAAACAGAACGGTTGTATGGGTTGTAAGTGTATCAGTTGTTTACCCTCATGATCACATGGCTGACTGGGAACTGGGGCTGGCTGCTGCTGCCCAACATCAGGAGAACATATCATACTATATATCGCTAGCCCGGGAGAAGATCAAAATATAAAATTTGAAGTACGGTTTCTACTGAATGTGTATTGCTTTTGCACCACTGTAAAGTCAAAAAATCATAAGTCCAACCATTATAAGTTAGGGATGGTCTGTAGTTATTTAGGAAAGTTTTTTTGGTTTTTTTGTTTGTTTGTTTGTTTTAAATTATAACTAGTTGTGTCCTTTAAATTGTTGTTAAATTTTAGTTTTAGCACATTGTGATCAAATAATGTGGTCTTTACTACCTCGGCTTTTTGGAATTTGTTTTCTTTTAGAATCTAATGTGTGATCAGTTTTGTAATTGTAAAAAGGATGGTTTAAAGTAATATATATTCTCTGTAGTCTTTTAAGTTTGTTATGACAGGCTGATTAATGTTTAAATCATTTATTGTTCTTTCTACTTAATCTGTCTAAGACAGAAAGGGCGGATTAAAGATTTCCACTTCAGTTATGTTTCTCTCATTTTCTAGGAGGCAGCACATGTAGTGTAGTGGCTCTCAAATTTTAGCATGCATAAGAATCAATTGGAGTACTTGTTAAAATGCAAATTTCAGAGCTCTAGAATATATCTGAGGTGACGCCTGGAGTTTGTGTTTTTAGTAACCGTTCTAATGCAGGTAATGCAAGGACTAAACTTTCAGATACAGTAAAGTAGTGTCTTAGTGCTTCTCAAGTCATAAAAACCTGGGTCCAAATCCCAGTTGTGCCCTTAACAGTGAAAACCTTGAACAAGTCATTGAACCTCTCTGTGCTCAGTTTTTTCATCTGTAAAATGGGAATAATTACCATGTCTACCACATAGTGTTGTTCTGAACATTAAATTAGCTAATCCATGTGCAAATGGTAGTGCAGTATCTGGCCACATGGTTCATTACTGTATAAGGCCATTCATTGACCATATACTATTTTATGTAAAGTGACTCTGTCCCACTTATTAAATTCTACTTTGATTATTATTCATGACCACCTCTGCATTTTATTACATTTTTCTGTTATATCTTTGCTCATTTAAAAAATATTTTTAACTTCTAAGGCACATTAGATATCTCTTATATGTTACAAATAGTTTTGTTTTTCTTTTGTAAGTTCAGTCTGAAACACTTTTTATTACAGGAGTTAACTCATTTACATTTGCTTTATCTTCAACAAGCTCCCTTTGCTTTCATATTCTCATATTTTTATGCTGTTTGTTTTGTTTATATACTATATTTTTCTTTGCTTTTTTGTTTAGATATTTGGAAGAAATTAACCATCTTTTAAATTTACCTTTGTGTTTAAAATTGTACCTATATTTCTCTTGTCAATGTCAGGTATGAAATGGTATTTCTTTCTTTTTTGGGAGGGGGATTTTTTTTTTATTATTCAAACAGAAAGTCAAAAAATTATAATCATCCTCATCAGTTCACTCAGTCCCATGTAATTAATTTTTTTTCATCTTGATCTTTTGTTAGCACTTTTATGAATTCATCAGTTTTCCATTAGAGTTCTGAAAATGCTTATTCATTCACTTCAGCAGAATAGTCAGTTACCAGAAACCTGTACTTCTCAGAGTCTTTTCCATGAATTCCTTGAAGATGAAACCCTTTTATAGGAACATTTTTGCAAAAGCATCAGAGTACACCCAGAACTGTCTGTAAATGACAAAAGACTTAAAAATGACCACGGTTAAAGATTTGATGAAAGTTCATAATAATGCAATTGACAATGAAATTTAGTTATTTCTGAGACATACATTTTAAAACAATAACTAGAATTATGACTTATAACATTATACCAGAACATATAAGATTTCTAGAAATTTCATGTAATGTCTGAAACATTTGTATTAACAGATTTCCATACAAATAACCCAAAGAAAGTTTAGTATTGGTTGTTTTTTTTGTTTGTTTGTTTGGTTTTTTATACTGCAGGTTCTAATTAGTCATCAATTTTATACACATCAGTGTATACTTGTCAATCCCAATCTACCAATTCAGCACACCACCATCCCCACCCCACCGTGGTTTTCCCCCCTTAGTGTCCATACGTTTGTTCTCTACATCTGTGTCTCAACTTCTGCCCTGCAAACCGGTTCATCTGTACTATTTTTCTAGGTTCGACATACATGCGTTAATATAAGATATTTGTTTTTCTCTTTCTGACATACTTCACTCTGTATGAAAGTCTCTAGATCCATCCATGTCTCAACAAATGACTCAATTTCGTTCCTTTTTATGGCTGAGTAAAATTCCATTGTATATATGTACCACAACTTCTTTATCCATTTGTCTGTCGATGGGCATTTAGCTTGCTTCCATGACCTGGCTATTGTAAATAGTGCTGCAATGAACATTAGGGTGCATGTGTCTTTTTGAATTATGGTTTTCTCTGGGTATATGCCCAGTAGTGGGATTGTGGGGTCATATGGTAGTTCTATTTTTAGCTTTTTAAGGAAACTCCATATTGTTCTCCACTGTGGCTGTATCAATTTACATTCCCACCAACAGTGCAAGAGGGTTCCCTTTTCTCCGCACCCTCTCCAACATTTTTTCTTTGTAGATTTTCTGATGATGCCCATTCTAACTGGTGTGAGGTGATACCTCATTGTAGTTTTGATTTGCATTTCTCTAATAATTAGTGATGTTGAGCAGCTTTTCATGTGCTTCTTGGCCATCTGTGTGTCTTCTTTGGAGAAATGTCTATTTAGGTCTTCTGCCCATTTTTGGATTGGGTTGTTTGTTTCTTTAATATTGAGCTGCATGAGCTGTTTATATATTTTGGAGATTAATCCTCTGTCCGTTGATTTGTTTGAAAATATTTTCTCCCATTCTGAGGGGTGTCTTTTTGTCTTGTTTATGGTTTCCTTTTGCTTTTCCTGTGCAAAAGCTTTGAAGTTTCATTAGGTCCCACTTGTTTATTTTTGTTTTTATTTCCATTACTCTAGGAGGTGGATCAAAAAAGATCTTGCTGTGATTTATGTCAAAGAATGTTCTTCCTATGTTTCCCTCTAAGAGTTTTATAGTGTCTGGTCTTACATTTAGGTCTCGAATCCATTTTGAGTTTATTTTTGTGTATGGTGTTACGGAGTGTTCTAATTTCACTCTTTTACATGTAGCTGTCCAGTTTTCCCAGCACCACTTATTGAAGAGACTGTGTTTTCTCCATTGTATATCCATGCCTCCTTTGTCATAGATTAGTTGACCATAGGTGCATGGGTTTATCTCTGGGCTTTCTATCTTGTTCCATTGATCTATGTTTATGTTTTTGTGCCAGTACCATATTGTCTTGATTACTGTAGCTTTGTAGTATAGTCTGAAGTCAGGGAGTCTGACTCTTCCAGCTCCGTTTTTTTCCCTCAAGACTTCTTTGGCTATTAGGGGTCTTTTGTGTCTCCATACAAATTTTAAGCTAATTTGTTCTAGTTCCGTAAAAAATGCCATTGGTAATTTGATAGGGATTGCATTGAATCTGTAGATTGCTTTGGGTAGTATAGTCATTTTCACATTATTGATCCTTCCAATCCAAGAACATGGTATATCTCTCCATCTGTTGGTATCATCTTTAATTCCTTTCATCAGTGTCTTATAGTTTTCTGCATACAGGTCTTGTCTCCCTAGGTAGGTTTATTCCTAGATATTTTATTCTTTTTGTTGCAATGGTAAATGGGAGTGTTTCCATAATTTCTCTTTCAGATTTTGCATCATTAGTGTATAGGAATGCAAGAGATACCTGTGCATTAATTTTGTATCCTGAAACTTTACCAAATTCATTGATTAGCTCCAGTAGTTTTCTGGTGGCATTTTTAGGATTCTCTATGTATAGTATCATGTCATCTGTAAACAGTGACAGTTTTACTTCTTCTTTTCCAATTTGTATTCCTTTTATTTCTTTTTCTTCTCTGATTGCTGTGGCTAGAACTTCCAAAACTATGTTGAATAATAGTGGTGAGAGTGGACATCCTTGTCTCGTTCCTGATCTTAAAGGAAATGCTTTCAGTTTTTCACCATTGAGAATGATGTTTGCTGTGGGTTTGTCGTATATGGCCTTGATTATGTTGAGGTAGGTTCCCTCTATGTCCACTTTCTGAAGAGTTTTTATCATAAATGGGTGTTGAATCTTCTCAAAAGCTTTTCCTGCATCTATTGAGATGATCATATGGTTTTTCTTCTTCAATTTGTTAATATGGTATACCACATTGATTGATTTGCATATATTGAAGAATCCTTGCATCCCTGGGATAAATCCCACTTGATCATGGTGTATGATCCTTTTAATGTGGTGTTGGATTCTGTTTGCTAGTATTTTGTTGAGGATTTTTGCATCTATATTCGTCAGTGATATTGGACAGGAATTTTCTTTTTTTGTAGTATCTTTGTCTGGTTTTGGTATCAGGGTGATGGTGGCCTCATAGAATGAGTTTGGGAGTCTTCCTTCCTCTGTAATTTTTTGGAAGACTTTGAGAAAGATGGGTGTTAGCTCTTCTCTAAATGTTTGATAGAATTCACCTGTGAAGCCATCTGGTCCTGGACTTTTGTTTATTGGAAGATTTTTAATCACAGTTTCAATTCCATTACTTGTGATTGGTCTGTTCATATTTTCTGTTTCTTCCTGGTTCAGTCTTGGAAGGTTATACCTTTCTAAGAATTTGTCCATTTCTTCCAGGTTGTCCATTTTATCGGCATAGAGTTGCTTGTAGTAGTCTCTTAGGATGCTTTGTATTTCTGCGGTGTCTGTCGTAACTTCTCCTTTTTGATTTCTAATTTTATTGATTTGAGTCCTCTCCCTCTTTTTCTTGAGTCTGGCTAATGGTTTATCAATTTTGTTTATCTTCTCAAAGAACCAGCTTTTAGTTTTATTGATCTTTGCTATTGTTGTCTTTGATTTCTATTTCATTTACCTCTGCTCTGATCTTTATGATTTCTTTCCTTCTGCTGACTTTGGGTTTTGTTTGTTCTTCTTTCTCTAGTTCCTTTAGGTAAGGTTAGATTGTTTATACGAGATTTTTCTTGTTTCTTGAGGTAGGCTTGTATAGCTATATACTTCCCTCTTAGAACTCCTTTTGCTACATCCCATAGGTTTTGGATCGTCGTGTGTTCATTGTCATTTCTCTCTAGGTATTTTTTTATTTCTTCTTTGATTTCTTCTGTGATCGCTCGGTTATTTAGTAACGTATTGTTTAGCCTCCATGTGTTTGTCTTTTTTACGTTTTTTTCCCTGTAATTCATTTCTAATTTCATAGCATTGTGGTCAGAAAAGATGCTTGATATGATTTCAATTTTCTTAAATTTACTGAGGCTTGATTTGTGACCCAAGATTTGATCTATCCTGGAGAATGTTGCGTGCGCACTTGAGAAGAAAGTATAATCTGCTGTGTTTGGATGGAATGTCCTATAAATATCAATTAAATCTATCTGGTCTTTTGTGTCATTTAAAGCTTCTGTTTCCTTATTTATTTTCATTTTGGATGATCTGTCCATTGGTGTAAGTGAGGTGTTAAAGTCCCCCACTATTTTTGTGTTACTGTTGATTTCCTCCTTTATAGCTGTTAGCAGTTGCCTTATGTATTGACGTGCTCCTATGTTGGGTGCATATATATCTATAATTGTTCTATCTTCTTCTTGGATTGATCCTTTGATCATTATGTAGTGTCCTTCCTTGTCTCTTGTAACATTCTTTATTTTAAAGTCTATTTTATCTGATATGAGTATAGCTACTCCAGCTTTCTTCTGATTTCCATTTGCATGGAATATCTTTTTCCATCCCCTCACTTTCAGTCTGTATGTGTCCCTAGGTCTGAAGTGGGTCTCTTGTAGACAGCATATATATGGGTCTTGTCTTTGTATCCATTTAGCAAGCCTGTGTCTTTTGGTTGGGGCATTTAATCCATTCACGTTTAAGGTAATTATTGATATGTATGTTCCTATGACCATTTTCTTAATTGTTTTGTGTTTGTTATTGTATATTCATATTACCATTTTCTTAATTGTTTTGTGTTTATTATTGTAGGTCTTTTTCTTCTCTTGTTTCCTGCCTAGAGAAGTTCCTTTAGCATTTGTTTTAAAGCTCGTTTGGTGGTGCTGAATCCTCTTAGCTTTTGCTTATCTGTAAAGGTTTTAATTTCTCCATGGAATCTGAATGAGATCCTTGCTGGGTAGAGTAATCATTCTTGTAGGTTTTTCCCTTTCATCACTTTAAATATGTCCTGCCATTCCTTTCTGGCTTGCAGAGTTTCTGCTGAAAGATCAGCTGTTAACCTTATGGGGATTCCTTTGTATGTTATTTGTTGTTTTCCCCTTGCTGCTTTTAATATTTTTTCTTTGTATTTAATTTTTGATAGTTTGATTAATATGTGTCTTGACCTGTTTCTCCTTGGATTTATCCTATATGGGACTCTCTGAACCTCCTGGACTTGATTAACTATTTCCCTTTCCATATTAGGTAAGTTTTCAACTATAATCTCTTCAAATATTTTCTCAATCCCTTTCTTTTTCTCTTTTTTTCCTGGGACCCCTATAATTCGAATGTTGGTGCACTTAGTGTTGTCCCAGACGTCTCTGAGACTGTCTTGAATCCTTTCTATTCTTTTTTCTTTATTCTGCTCTGCGGTAGTTATTTCCACTATTTTATCTTCCAGGTCACTTATCTGTTCTTCTATCTCAGTTATTCTGCTATTGATCCCGTCTAGAGAATTTTTAATTTCATTTATTGTGTTGTTCATCACTGTTTGTTTGCTCTTTAGCTCTTCTAGGTCCTTGTTAAACCTTTCTTGTATTTTCTCCATTCTATTTCCACGATTTTGGATCATCTTTACCATAATTACCTGAATTCTTTTTCAGGTAGACTGCTCTTTCCTCTTCATTTGTTTGGTCTGGTGGTTTTTTACTTTGCTCCTTCATCTGCTGTGTGTTTCTCTGTCTTCTCATTTTGCTTAACTTACTGTGTTTGGGGTCTCCTTTTCACATGCTGCAGGTTCGTAGTTCCCATTGTTTTTGGTGTCTGCCCCCAGTGGGTAAGGTTGGTTCAGTGGGTTGTGTAGGTTTCCTGGTGGAGGGGACTGGTGCCTGTGTTCTGGTGGATGAGGCTGGATCTTGTCTTTCTGGTGGGCAGGAACACATCTGGTGGTGTGTTTTGGGATGTCTGTGACCTTATTATGATTTTAGGCAGAGATTCTGCTAGTGGGTGGGGTTGTGTTCCTGTCTTGCTAGTTGTTTGGCATAGAGTGTCCAGCACTGTAGTTTGCTGGTTGTTGAATGGAGCTGGGTCTTAGCATTGAGATGGAGATCTTCAGGAGAGCTTTCGCCATTTGATATTACGTGGAGCTGGGGGGTCTCTCGTGGACCGATATCCTGAACTCGGCTCTCCTATTTCAGAGGCACAGGCCTGACACCCGGCTGGAGCACCAAGACCCTGTCAGCTGCACGGCTCAGAGGAAAAGGGAGAGAAAAAGAAAGAAAGAAAGAATAAAATAAAATAAAATAAAATAAAGTTATTAAAATACAAAATAATTATTAAAAAAATTTTTTTTAAACAATTGAAAAAAAGAAAGAAGAGAGCAACCAAACCAAAAAACAAATCCACCAATGGTAAGTGCTAAAAACTATACTAAAAAAACAAACAAAGAAACAAAAAAAAGCCGACAGACAGAACCCTAGGACAAATGGTAAAAGCAAAGCTATACAGACAAAATTACACAAAGAAACATACACATACACACTCACAAAAGGAGAAAAAGAAAAAATATATATATATTGTTGCTCCCAAAGTCCACTGCCTCAATTTTGGGATGATTTGTTGTCTATTCAGGTATTCCACTGATGCAGGTATTCCACTGATGCAGGGTACATCAAGTTGATTGTGGAGATTTGATCCGCTGTTCCTGAGGCTGCTGGAAGAGATTTCCCTTTCTCTTCTTTGTTCACAAATGTCCTGGGGTTCAGCTTTGGATTTGGCCCCGCCTCTGTGTGTAGGTCACCTGAGGGCATCTGTTCTTTGCTGAGAGAGGACGGGGTTAAAGTAGCAGCTGATTAGGGGGCTCTGGCTCACTCAGGCCGGGGCGGGGGGATGGTTACGGAATTTGTGGTGAGCCTGTGGCAGCAGAGGCTGGCGTGATGTTGCACCAGCCTGAGGCGCGCCGTGTGTTCTCCCGGGGAAGTTGTCCCTGGATCACGGGACCCTGGCAGTGGCGGGCTCTACAGACTCCTGGGAGGGGAGGTGTGGATAGTGACCTGTGCTTGCACACAGGCTTCTTGGTGGCGGCAGCAACAGCCTTAGCATTTCATGCCCGTTTCTGGTGTTCACACTGATAGCCCCAGTTCATGCCCGTCTCTGGAGCTTGTTTAGGCAGTGCTCTGAATCCCCTCTCCTTGCTCACTCCAAAACAATGGCCTCTTGCCTCTTAGGCAGGTCCAGACTTTTTCCCGCACTCCCTCCCAGCTAGCTGTGGTGCACTAACCCCCTTCAGGCTGTGTTCACGCAGCCAACCCCAGTCCTCTCCCTTGGATCTGACCTCCGAAGAAGCGGGAGCCTCAGGTCCCAGCCCCCACCCATCCCGGCAGGTGGGTGAGCAGACAAGCCTCTCAGGCTGGTGAGAGCTGGTCAGCACCGATCCTCTGTGTGGGAATCTCTCCACTTTGCCCTCTGCACTCCTATTGCTGTGCCCTCTCCCATGGCTCCAAAGCTTCCCCCCTGCCACGCCCTGTCTCTGCCAGTGAAGGGGCTTCCTAGTGTGTGGAAACTGTTCCTCCTTCACAGCTCCCTCCCAGTGGTGCAGGTCCCATCCCTATTCTTTTGTCTCTGTTTTTTCTTTTTTCTTTTGCCCTACCCAGGTATGTGGGGAGTTTCTTGCCTTTTGGGAAGTCTGAGGTCTTCTACTCGCATTCATTAGGTGTTCTGTAGGAGTTGTTCCACATATAGATGTATTTCTGATTTATTTTTGGGGAGGAAGGTGATTTGCACGCCTTACTCTTCCGCCATCTTGAAGGTCTCCTGTTTTTTGGTTTTTGTTTTTACATGCCACTTCCGAGAAATAGAGCAGAGTTGCCTTGTTAGTCTGGGGCAGCTCAAGCATGCTTAAGTCCCTGAGTTTTTATGAATATGGCTATGACTACAGATCAGGGATATAGTCTACCATAATAGTCCTTATGCGTGCTTTTAACAGCAAATACACCATTCTAGTTGCACTTATTTTGGGTTTATTACTATTTCACTTACATCTTTTATATAAGAGAATACATAAAAATACAGGTAATAGGAAGTGTTCTGAATTTTTCCCTCCTTAAAACAGTGAATCAACCAAAACTTTCAATCTTGTTGATTGACAAGCTAGACTGTGTTATTTTTATTCCACATTCATAGCATTTATTGAGCAGCCTAGCACTTAATCCTCTTCTAGGTGAAAATAGTATAAGACATGGTCCTTGTCTTCAACAAGTTCACCACTTGGAAAAAGTAATCAGGTGCAACTTTCTCAGTAAATACTTTCATACCTTACATCCTCATAAGTCCCTCAGCCATCAAAATAGATTGACAATCTGCTCTTACACTAGAGTCCAGTGATTGATGGATGCACATGTATAATTTAAAAATGTTGTCTGTTTAAGGCCAACAGATATAGAAACCCATCTGTTCAGAGACTACACCATAAAACAGAAGATAAAGCAGCAAGAACTGGATGGATGTATAGACTAGCCATTTATCCCAGTTTTCCACAGTGACTTACAACTGCTGATGCCAGCATGGTATGAGGAATCTAACAAGTGTGAGCCACTCATCTTTGTCAATCTCATGGGTGTTTCTCTGAACTCCTGTCCCACCCACACTCTCTTCCCTCAATTGTTATAGAAACTGTGGTCACTGGTCTGCATCCTCACCAAGTGCAAGTAAAAGGGGCAAGAGAACCCTGTTGCATTCCTATTGTTTAGAGTGAGGGTAGTCAATCTCAAGTCAGTTCCCAATGTGTAGCAACTCTCAGCAAGACAAGGCCTAAAGACAAGGCCTCTATGTTGTCCAAGTCAGAGGATAGCTTTTTTTATTTTTTTCCTATAAAGGGACCCATAGTAAATATTTTTATCTTGTAGGCCACACATCAATAAATGTGGTTGTGCTTGAATAAAACTTTATTTACAAAAGGAGGTGATGGCTGGATTTAGTCCATTGGCCATAGTTTGAGGACCCCCTGGAATTAGTCAGGGGGGTGTCATTCAATTGCGGCACACAGTCTGTGAGGACATACAGTACAGTCCTCCTCTACCCTGAGAAATGTTGTAGGAACAACAATTTCTGAAACTGTTGAGTTATCCTCACTCTCTCTGCAAAATTGCATTTAATCTACAAAAATCTACATAGGCCCCAAATTCTATAATGCAGTTTGCATGGGTCACAGAATTTGGTTTAAGATGAGAGCTGAGTCAACTAATATTTGATAAGGGAGTCAAGAATACTTAATGGAGGAAAAAAAATAGTCTCTTCAATAAATGGTGCTGGGAAAACTGGATATTCGCATGTAAAAGAATAAAACCCCTACCTTACACCACTCACAAAAATTAACTCCAAATAGATTAAAGCTGAAATATAAGACTGAAAAATACAAAACTCCTAAAAAAAAAGATAAGAAAAAAGCTCCTTGACATAGGTCTTGGCAATGATTTTTTGGACATGATACCTATAAGCACAAGCAACAAAATAGAAAATAAACAAGTGAGACTATATCAAACTAAAAATCTTCTATACAGCAAAAGAAATGACCAACACAATGAAAAGGCAACCAACTGAATGGAAGGAGATATTTGCAAATGATATATCCATTAAGGGGTTGATATCCAAAATATATAAAGAACTCACACAACTCAATTTCCAGAAAAAATAACCTGATTAAAAAGTGCACAGAGGACCTGAATAACATTTTTTCAAGTAAGACATACAGTTGGCCACAGGCACATGAAAAGATGATCAACATCACTACTCATCAGGGAAATGCAAATAAAAACCACAATGAGATATTATCTCACATCTGTCAGAATGGCTATTATCAAAAAGACAAGAAATAACAAGTGTTGGCAAAGATGTGGAGAAAAAGGAACACTTGTGCACTGTTGGTGTGATTGTATTGGGTTGGCCAAAAAGTTTGGGCTTTCCATAACATCTTACGGAAAAACCTGAATGAACTTTTTGGTCAACCCAATAAATTGGTTCAGCCCCTATGGAAAACAGTATGAAGGTTCCTCAAAAAATTAAAAATAGAACTATTGTATGATCCAGCAATTCCACTTCAGGGAATATGTCTGAAGGAAACAAAAACACTATGTGGAAAGATATCTGCACCACCATACTCACAGCATTATTTACAATATCCAAGACATAGAAACAACCTAAGTGTTCATCAATGGGTGAATGGTAAATGCAATATTGTTCAGCCATTAAAAATGAAGAAATCTTGTCATTTGTGACAACATGGATGGAACTTGAGGGTGTTATGCTATGTGAAATAAGTCATAGAATGACAAATACTGTATGATCTCATATGTGGAATCTTGAAAAAAAAAAAAAAAAAGAGGAAGAAGAAAAAAGGAAACTCATAAAAAAGAGACCAGACTTGTGGGTTATCAGAAATGGGGGTGGCAGGAGGGTAGGGGAATTGGATGAAGGCAGTCAAAAGGTACAAACTTCCAGTTATAAGATAAATAAGTCCTGGCAATGCAATGTACAGCATGGTGACTATAGTTAACACTGCTATATGGTATATATAAAAGTTTTTAAGACAGTAAATCCTAAGAGTTCTCATCACAAGAAGAAAAAATCTTTTTTTTCTTTTTAAAAATTTTGTATCTATATGAGATGATGGATGTTAAATAAACATTGTGGTAATCATTTTACAATATATGTAAGTCAAATCATGATGCAGTATACCTTAAACTTATGCAGTGCTGTATCAATTATATCTCAATAAAAATGGGGAAAAAAGATGAGAGCTTTTTACTTACTAAGTAAAAGTAAGCTAGGTAAAGAGGGAGGCAATAAGTATCATAGGCAGAGGAAACGCTGTGTGCAAAGATCAGGATTTGAGAAAGAACGTAGCATCCATTGTAGACACTATTTATTGCCTCATCAACATCCATTTAGCCTTTTCTTACTCTGAATATGATTTCAATTTTGTTCAGATATCCAAATCCATCTCTGGATACTCAGGAGAACTTGATTAGTTTAAGC
Source organism: Balaenoptera physalus (assembly GCF_965194825.1). Taxonomy (NCBI): domain Eukaryota; kingdom Metazoa; phylum Chordata; class Mammalia; order Artiodactyla; family Balaenopteridae; genus Balaenoptera; species Balaenoptera physalus. The sequence continues at coordinate 14,835 of NW_028124154.1, read as the reverse complement.
TAATTAGTGTGTGGCATTTCCTTGGCGACTATTATTTGTTCAGCCCAATAAAATTTAAAGGGAGAGACCTAATCCATGCTTCAAGGAGAGATTTTCCTCTCTCTTGCCTGCTGGATGTGATCAAAAAAAGCTTGTAACCCTTATTTCCATTGGCAATCCTCTTGCTACACCAGCCTTAACATGAAACCAAACTGTGGAGAGCTTAGCACAAAACAGAAATAAATTCAAATATTTCATAATAATAATTGAGTAACAATTGATTTTTATCATATCTAGAGCATGCCATTCTTTGGACCTCTAGTTTTGAGTTAATATTCTCATTACTTGAGCTAGTTTGAGTCAGTGTTTTCTACCTAAAGTCAAAAGTATCCTGACTGAGAGTATATTTGACAGGGTGAAAGAAATTCAGCATAACAAGTCTATGGAATGGAAGAAGATAAAGCTGGAGAAGTAGGCAGAGGCAAAGTCTTGGGGGTCTTATCTCTGCTGGCAACACAAACTAAGCTCTGGGAGTCCAAATAGAAAGAGTTCTTCTACCAAATAGTCAGTCAATGAGGGATAGAAAGATAAAGCAGGCTTATGACATTTAGAACTTCATTCTTATAAACACCATAGTTCAGTCACTTTTTTGTGGTTTAATTAGCTCCATTTTATTTTATTTTTTTCCACATCAGAGATAAGTTATATAGTTTGTGAGGGTTGAGCAAATGCCTTCTGAGTACAGTATGGGATATGGAAATAATACTGGATGGGTTGATGCTGTTTAGTGGTCAGAGTCAAACCCTAAAAGACCTTTACAAAACTTAGTCCAGAATGAAAAAAAATGTAATAAGATAGGGAAAACTGATCTAGGAGATCCAAACATTCCAATTACATGAAGAACAGATTAAATAAAATGAAAAACCAAAGTTTAGAAGAAAACTTAGAGCTGAAAAGGGTCAATATAATACAAAATAAATGAGGCAAGCAAGATCAGACACTTCCTGATTGAATTTTTTTATTGATAAATTCACAGTTTAACAAAAAGACTTATGAATAGCTATGTAAAACATTACTGTATTTACACTAGTGATAGTGTCAGGAGAAGTGAAAGAATCAAGAAATACCATTTCACTCCCTCTTGTGAGAACACCAGAATCACAACTAGCTGCAGGACAATCATCGACAGGAAGACACTGGAACTCACCAAAAAAGATACCCCACATCCAAAGACAAAGGAGAAGCCACAATGAAACGGTAGGAGGGGCGAAATCATGGTAAAATCAAATCCCATAACTGGTGGGTAGGTGACTCAGACTGGAGAACACTTATACCACAGAAGTCCACCCACTGGAGTGCAGGTTCTGAGCCTCACGTCAGGCTTCCCAACCTGGGGGTCTGGCAATGGGAGGAGGAATTCCTAGAGAATCAGACTTTGAAGCCTAGTGGGAATTGATTGCAGGACTTTGACAGGACTGGGGGAAACAGAGACTCAACTCTTGGAGGGCACACACAAAGTAGTGTGTGCATCGGGACCCAGGGGAAGGAGCAGTGACCCCAGGGGAGACTGAATCAGACCTAACTGCTAGTGTTGGAGGGTCTCCTGCAGAGGCAGGGGGTGGTTGTGGCTCACCGAGGGGACAAGGACACTGGCAACAAGTTCTGGGAAGTACTCCTTGGCATGAGACCTCCCAGAGTCTGTCATTAGCCCCACCAAAGAGCCCAGGTAGGCTGCAGTGTTGGGTTGCCTCAGGCCAAACAACCAACAGGGAGGGAACCCAGCCCCACCCATCAACAGTCAAGTGGATTAAAGTTTTACTGACCTCTGCCCACCAGAGCAACAGGCAACTCTACCCATCACCAGTCCCTCCCATCAAACCTCTTAGATAGCCTCAGCCACCAGAGGGAAGACAGCAGAAGCAAGAAGAACTACAATCCTGCAGCCTGTGGAACAAAAACCACATTCACAGAAAGATAGACAAGATGAAAAGGCAGAGGGCTATATACCAAATGAAGGAACAACATAAAACCCCAGAAAAACAACTAAATGAAGTGGAGATAGGTAACCTTCCAGAAAAAGAATTCAGAATAATGATAGTGAAGATGATCCAGGACTTCAGAAAAAGAATGGAGGCAAAGATGGAGAAGATGCAAGAAATGTTTAACAAAGACCTAGAAGAATTAAAGAACAAACAAACAGAGATGAACAATACAATAACTGAAATGAAAAATCCACTAGAAGGAATCAATAGCAGAATAACTGAGGCAGAAGAACGGAAAAGTGACCTGGAAGACAGAATGGTGGAATTCACTGCTGCGGAACAGACTAAAGAAAAAGAATGAAAAGAAATGAAGACAGCCTAAGAGACCTCTGGGACAACATTAAATGCAACAACATTCGCATTATAGGGGTCCCAGAAGGAGAAGAGAGAGAGAAAGTACCAGAGAAAATATTTGAAGAGATTAGAGTCAAAAACTTCCCTAATGTGGGAAAGGAAATAGCCACCCAAGTCCAGGAAGCACAGCGAGTCCCATACAGGATAAACCCAAGGAGAAACACGCTGAGACACATAGTAATCAAATTGACAAAAATTAAAGACAAACAAAAATTATTGGAAACAGCAAGGGAAAAACGACAAATAACATACAAGGGAACTCCCATAAGGTTAACAGCTGATTTCTCAGCAGAAAATCTACAAGCCAGAAGGGAGTGGCATGATATACTTAAAGGGATGAACGGGAAGAACCTACAACCAAGATTACTCTACCCGGTAAGGATTTCATTCAGATTTGATGGAGAAATCAAAAGCTTTACAGACAAGCAAAAGTTAAGAGAATTCAGCACCACCAAACCAGATCTACAACAAATGCTAAAGGAACTTCTCTAAGTGGGAAACACAAGAGAAGAAAAGGACCTACAAAAACAAACCCAAAACAATTAAGAAAATGGTCATAGGAACATACATATCAATAATTACCTTAAACGTGAATGGATTAAATGCCCCAACCAAAAGACACAGGCTTGCTAAATGGATACAAAGACAAGACCCATATATATGCTGTCTACAAGAGACCCACTTCAGACCTAGGGACACATACAGACTGAAAGTGAGGGGATGGAAAAAGATATTCCATGCAAATGGAAATCAGAAGAAAGCTGGAGTAGCTATACTCATATCAGATAAAATAGACTTTAAAATAAAGAATGTTACAAGAGACAAGGAAGGACACTACATAATGATCAAAGGATCAATCCAAGAAGAAGATAGAACAATTATAGATATATATGCACCCAACATAGGAGCACGTCAATACATAAGGCAACTGCTAACAGCTATAAAGGAGGAAATCAACAGTAACACAAAAATAGTGGGGGACTTTAACACCTCACTTACACCAATGGACAGATCATCCAAAATGAAAATAAATAAGGAAACAGAAGCTTTAAATGACACAAAAGACCAGATAGATTTAATTGATATTTATAGGACATTCCATCCAAACACAGCAGATTATACTTTCTTCTCAAGTGCGCACGCAACATTCTCCAGGATAGATCAAATCTTGGGTCACAAATCAAGCCTCAGTAAATTTAAGAAAATTGAAATCATATCAAGCATCTTTTCTGACCACAATGCTATGAAATTAGAAATGAATTACAGGGAAAAAAACGTAAAAAAGACAAACACATGGAGGCTAAACAATACGTTACTAAATAACCGAGCGATCACAGAAGAAATCAAAGAAGAAATAAAAAAATACCTAGAGAGAAATGACAATGAACACACGACGATCCAAAACCTATGGGATGTAGCAAAAGGAGTTCTAAGAGGGAAGTATATAGCTATACAAGCCTACCTCAAGAAACAAGAAAAATCTCGTATAAACAATCTAACCTTACCTAAAGGAACTAGAGAAAGAAGAACAAACAAAACCCAAAGTCAGCAGAAGGAAAGAAATCATAAAGATCAGAGCAGAGGTAAATGAAATAGAAATCAAAGACAACAATAGCAAAGATCAATAAAACTAAAAGCTGGTTCTTTGAGAAGATAAACAAAATTGATAAACCATTAGCCAGACTCAAGAAAAAGAGGGAGAGGACTCAAATCAATAAAATTAGAAATCAAAAAGGAGAAGTTACGACAGACACCGCAGAAATACAAAGCATCCTAAGAGACTACTACAAGCAACTCTATGCCGATAAAATGGACAACCTGGAAGAAATGGACAAATTCTTAGAAAGGTATAACCTTCCAAGACTGAACCAGGAAGAAACAGAAAATATGAACAGACCAATCACAAGTAATGGAATTGAAACTGTGATTAAAAATCTTCCAATAAACAAAAGTCCAGGACCAGATGGCTTCACAGGTGAATTCTATCAAACATTTAGAGAAGAGCTAACACCCATCTTTCTCAAAGTCTTCCAAAAAATTACAGAGGAAGGAAGACTCCCAAACTCATTCTATGAGGCCACCATCACCCTGATACCAAAACCAGACAAAGATACTACAAAAAAAGAAAATTCCTGTCCAATATCACTGACGAATATAGATGCAAAAATCCTCAACAAAATACTAGCAAACAGAATCCAACACCACATTAAAAGGATCATACACCATGATCAAGTGGGATTTATCCCAGGGATGCAAGGATTCTTCAATATATGCAAATCAATCAATGTGGTATACCATATTAACAAATTGAAGAAGAAAAACCATATGATCATCTCAATAGATGCAGGAAAAGCTTTTGAGAAGATTCAACACCCATTTATGATAAAAACTCTTCAGAAAGTGGACATAGAGGGAACCTACCTCAACATAATCAAGGCCATATACGACAAACCCACAGCAAACATCATTCTCAATGGTGAAAAACTGAAAGCATTTCCTTTAAGATCAGGAACGAGACAAGGATGTCCACTCTCACCACTATTATTCAACATAGTTTTGGAAGTTCTAGCCACAGCAATCAGAGAAGAAAAAGAAATAAAAGGAATACAAATTGGAAAAGAAGAAGTAAAACTGTCACTGTTTACAGATGACATGATACTATACATAGAGAATCCTAAAAATGCCACCAGAAAACTACTGGAGCTAATCAATGAATTTGGTAAAGTTTCAGGATACAAAATTAATGCACAGGTATCTCTTGCATTCCTATACACTAATGATGCAAAATCTGAAAGAGAAATTATGGAAACACTCCCATTTACCATTGCAACAAAAAGAATAAAATATCTAGGAATAAACCTACCTAGGGAGACAAGACCTGTATGCAGAAAACTATAAGACACTGATGAAAGGAATTAAAGATGATACCAACAGATGGAGAGATATACCATGTTCTTGGATTGGAAGGATCAATAATGTGAAAATGACTATACTACCCAAAGCAATCTACAGATTCAATGCAATCCCTATCAAATTACCAATGGCATTTTTTACGGAACTAGAACAAATTAGCTTAAAATTTGTATGGAGACACAAAAGACCCCTAATAGCCAAAGAAGTCTTGAGGGAAAAAAACGGAGCTGGAAGAGTCAGACTCCCTGACTTCAGACTATACTACAAAGCTACAGTAATCAAGACAATATGGTACTGGCACAAAAACATAAACATAGATCAATGGAACAAGATAGAAAGCCCAGAGATAAACCCATGCACCTATGGTCAACTAATCTATGACAAAGGAGGCATGGATATACAATGGAGAAAACACAGTCTCTTCAATAAGTGGTGCTGGGAAAACTGGACAGCTACATGTAAAAGAGTGAAATTAGAACACTCCGTAACACCATACACAAAAATAAACTCAAAATGGATTCGAGACCTAAATGTAAGACCAGACACTATAAAACTCTTAGAGGGAAACATAGGAAGAACATTCTTTGACATAAATCACAGCAAGATCTTTTTTGATCCACCTCCTAGAGTAATGGAAATAAAAACAAAAATAAACAAGTGGGACCTAATGAAACTTCAAAGCTTTTGCACAGGAAAAGCAAAAGGAAACCATAAACAAGACAAAAAGACACCCCTCAGAATGGGAGAAAATATTTTCAAACAAATCAACGGACAGAGGATTAATCTCCAAAATATATAAACAGCTCATGCAGCTCAATATTAAAGAAACAAACAACCCAATCCAAAAATGGGCAGAAGACCTAAATAGACATTTCTCCAAAGAAGACACACAGATGGCCAAGAAGCACATGAAAAGCTGCTCAACATCACTAATTATTAGAGAAATGCAAATCAAAACTACAATGAGGTATCACCTCACACCAGTTAGAATGGGCATCATCAGAAAATCTACAAAGAAAAAATGTTGGAGAGGGTGCGGAGAAAAGGGAACCCTCTTGCACTGTTGGTGGGAATGTAAATTGATACAGCCACAGTGGAGAACAATATGGAGTTTCCTTAAAAAGCTAAAAATAGAACTACCATATGACCCCACAATCCCACTACTGGGCATATACCCAGAGAAAACCATAATTCAAAAAGACACATGCACCCTAATGTTCATTGCAGCACTATTTACAATAGCCAGGTCATGGAAGCAAGCTAAATGCCCATCGACAGACAAATGGATAAAGAAGTTGTGGTACATATATACAATGGAATTTTACTCAGCCATAAAAAGGAACGAAATTGAGTCATTTGTTGAGACATGGATGGATCTAGAGACTTTCATACAGAGTGAAGTATGTCAGAAAGAGAAAAACAAATATCTTATATTAACGCATGTATGTCGAACCTAGAAAAATAGTACAGATGAACCGGTTTGCAGGGCAGAAGTTGAGACACAGATGTAGAGAACAAACGTATGGACACTAAGGGGGGAAAACCACGGTGGGGTGGGGATGGTGGTGTGCTGAATTGGTAGATTGGGATTGACAAGTATACACTGATGTGTATAAAATTGATGACTAATTAGAACCTGCAGTATAAAAAACCAAACAAACAAACAAAAAAAACAACCAATACTAAACTTTCTTTGGGTTATTTGTATGGAAATCTGTTAATACAAATGTTTCAGACATTACATGAAATTTCTAGAAATCTTATATGTTCTGGTATAATGTTATAAGTCATAATTCTAGTTATTGTTTTAAAATGTATGTCTCAGAAATAACTAAATTTCATTGTCAATTGCATTATTATGAACTTTCATCAAATCTTTAACCGTGGTCATTTTTAAGTCTTTTGTCATTTACAGACAGTTCTGGGTGTACTCTGATGCTTTTGCAAAAATGTTCCTATAAAAGGGTTTCATCTTCAAGGAATTCATGGAAAAGACTCTGAGAAGTACAGGTTTCTGGTAACTGACTATTCTGCTGAAGTGAATGAATAAGCATTTTCAGAACTCTAATGGAAAACTGATGAATTCATAAAAGTGCTAACAAAAGATCAAGATGAAAAAAAATTAATTACATGGGACTGAGTGAACTGATGAGGATGATTATAATTTTTTGACTTTCTGTTTGAATAATAAAAAAAAAATCCCCCTCCCAAAAAAGAAAGAAATACCATTTCATACCTGACATTGACAAGAGAAATATAGGTACAATTTTAAACACAAAGGTAAATTTAAAAGATGGTTAATTTCTTCCAAATATCTAAACAAAAAAGCAAAGAAAAATATAGTATATAAACAAAACAAACAGCATAAAAATATGAGAATATGAAAGCAAAGGGAGCTTGTTGAAGATAAAGCAAATGTAAATGAGTTAACTCCTGTAATAAAAAGTGTTTCAGACTGAACTTACAAAAGAAAAACAAAACTATTTGTAACATATAAGAGATATCTAATGTGCCTTAGAAGTTAAAAATATTTTTTAAATGAGCAAAGATATAACAGAAAAATGTAATAAAATGCAGAGGTGGTCATGAATAATAATCAAAGTAGAATTTAATAAGTGGGACAGAGTCACTTTACATAAAATAGTATATGGTCAATGAATGGCCTTATACAGTAATGAACCATGTGGCCAGATACTGCACTACCATTTGCACATGGATTAGCTAATTTAATGTTCAGAACAACACTATGTGGTAGACATGGTAATTATTCCCATTTTACAGATGAAAAAACTGAGCACAGAGAGGTTCAATGACTTGTTCAAGGTTTTCACTGTTAAGGGCACAACTGGGATTTGGACCCAGGTTTTTATGACTTGAGAAGCACTAAGACACTACTTTACTGTATCTGAAAGTTTAGTCCTTGCATTACCTGCATTAGAACGGTTACTAAAAACACAAACTCCAGGCGTCACCTCAGATATATTCTAGAGCTCTGAAATTTGCATTTTAACAAGTACTCCAATTGATTCTTATGCATGCTAAAATTTGAGAGCCACTACACTACATGTGCTGCCTCCTAGAAAATGAGAGAAACATAACTGAAGTGGAAATCTTTAATCCGCCCTTTCTGTCTTAGACAGATTAAGTAGAAAGAACAATAAATGATTTAAACATTAATCAGCCTGTCATAACAAACTTAAAAGACTACAGAGAATATATATTACTTTAAACCATCCTTTTTACAATTACAAAACTGATCACACATTAGATTCTAAAAGAAAACAAATTCCAAAAAGCCGAGGTAGTAAAGACCACATTATTTGATCACAATGTGCTAAAACTAAAATTTAACAACAATTTAAAGGACACAACTAGTTATAATTTAAAACAAACAAACAAACAAAAAAACCAAAAAAACTTTCCTAAATAACTACAGACCATCCCTAACTTATAATGGTTGGACTTATGATTTTTTGACTTTACAGTGGTGCAAAAGCAATACACATTCAGTAGAAACCGTACTTCAAATTTTATATTTTGATCTTCTCCCGGGCTAGCGATATATAGTATGATATGTTCTCCTGATGTTGGGCAGCAGCAGCCAGCCCCAGTTCCCAGTCAGCCATGTGATCATGAGGGTAAACAACTGATACACTTACAACCCATACAACCGTTCTGTTTTTCACTTTCAGTACAGTATTGAATAAATTACCAGAGATACTCAACACTTCATTATAAAATAGGCTTTGTGTTAGATTATTTTGAACAACTGTAGGCTAACATAAGTGTTCTGAGCACACTGAAGGTAGGCTAGGTTAAGCTATGATGTTCAGTAAATTAGGTGTCTTAAATTCATTTTTGACTTAATGATATTTTCAACTTATGATGGGCTTAGTGAGATGTAACCCCATGGTAAGTTGAGGAAGATCTGTATTTAATCAACTAAGAAAACCCATAGCTGCAACTATAGAACTACACTGAGGATAATAAATATAAAGATGTATGAGTCCACCCACCAAAATGTCTACAATGAGAAAGATAGAAAATAACAAGTGTTGACAAAGTATACAGCAAGTGGAACTCTCACTCATTGCTAATGGGAATGAAATAGATACAATCACCTCAGAAAATGGTTTGGCAGTATCTACTTATGCTAACTTATATGCATACTCTATGACACAGCAATTCCTCTCCTAGGTTAATGACAAAAAAACTGTGTCCATACGCTTACCAGCCCCCAAACAGAAACTTCCCAGTGTAGAATGGATACATGAGTTGTGGTATGCTCACACAACTGAATATTATAGAGTAGGGGAAACAACAACCTACAACATATAAAACAATACAAATGAATCTTATAAATATAATGTCACATGAAAGAAACCAGATACAAATGCATACATTCTGTATAACTACAAAAACATTCAAAACTAATCTGTGCTGTTATAAGTCAAAATAGTGCTTACTTTGGTGGTAGTGACTAGAAAGAGTCATGAGGGGGGCTTCTGGAATGCTGGTAATTGTCTGTTTCTTCATCTGGAAGCTGATTACCCATCTGTAAGTAGAAGGAAAGCATGATATAAAATTATTCATGTTTCCAATTTTAGAAAATATATATTTTTGAAGATACATGAAAACATTTGTGTGGTAGACAGAATAATGCCCCTCTCCTCACCAAAGATGCCTATATATGCCCTAATTTCCAAAACCTGTGAGTATGCTCCCTTACATGGCAAAAAGAACTTTGCACATGTGATTCTGTTTAAGGGCCTTGAAATGGGGAGATTATCCTGGATTATTTGAACGGGCTCAATCTAATAACATGGGTCTTTCAAAGCAGAGAATCTTTCCCTGCTGTGGTCAGAGACAGCTATGTCTATGGAAGAAAGGCACAGAGAGATAACATTGCTGGCTTTGAAGATGGACAAAGGAGGCCATTAGCCAAGGAATGTGGGTGGCCTCCAGAAGCTTGAAAAGGAAAGAAAATGAATTTTCACCTAGAGCTTCCAGAAAGGAATGCCGCCCTGCAGACACCTTGATTTTTAGCCCAGTAAGACCTGCATCTGACTCGTGACTTAACAGAATTGTAAGATAATAAATTTGTGTTGTTTCAAGCCACTATGTTTTTGATAATTTGTTATGGTGGCCTCAAAGAGAAACCTAACAACACAGTTTGGAAGAAAATAACACCAAGAAAAGTGTGATTAGAGTGATTGTCTCTGGGTACTGGAATTACAGGTGATTTTTATTATGATGTTTTTCTGTAGTTGCTAAATCATCTATAATGGAAGGGAGGAGAGGAGAGAGAAGATTGTTAGTCTTCTAGATTAATCTTTTGTGTAAAACCTTATTAAAAAAGACTGACTTGATTCAAATAAATAATACTTAAATTTGAAAAAACAAACAAATAAACAAAACCCTTATGCACATTTGATTATTTCCTTAAGCTTTCTTGAAGTGGTATTACTGAGTCAAAGGCTACAAATAGTTTTAAGGCTACAAATATTGTGAAATTCAATGTGAATCCCCCTTAAAAAGGTTGTACCAATTTCTACTCCTATCTAATATTTCTCTTTGCTAAAACTTTTGGTGAATTGGTTATGCTAGTTCTCTATCATTCACTTCATGCATCCGAAGTAAATAAATAAAACAACAGTAAAATACAGAGCCAAGAAAAAGGAAGCAAAACTGAAATACAAGGCAGATACTCTGTTTTCATGTTATCTTGTAACATACATCCTTGGGGCCACTTCACCATACAGAGCATGCTCAGGGGTGCTTCTAAGCCACTCAAGGTTCTCTTACAACTCCAGTTTAATATTAATACTTAGTTTCTCACCACTCTGTTGAAATTCAGAAGGGCCAGCAGCTTCTTCAAAGTTTCAGAACAGTCTCTTCCTGGAACATCTTGAAGTGCCATTCCTTTTAAAAAGCCATTTATTTGGAACATAACCTCTCTTCTAGCCTTTTTTCTTTCCTGCATCACGCTTCTCTCCCTGAGATTCTCTCTGCAACAGGTTTCAAAAGCAAATCTCTAAGTAAGTACCTGAGCTTTTAAGCCGGTACTTCTCTAGCACTTGAATCTTTTCTGCCTATGGGGGCGGGGAATGGCATGATTTTTCAGCTGATTCCAATCAAGACACTCAGGCTATAATGGAAAAAGAATATAAAAAAAAAGTATATCTATGTATAAATGAATCACTTTGCTGTACAGCAGAAATTAACACAACATTGTAAATCAACTATACTTCAATTTTTAAAAAATTTTAAAAGAAATAACATTTCAATGAATCTAAAAAAAAAGACACTCAGACTGGTAAGTAACATTAAGGTATGGATTCAAGGGACAGACAAATTTTGAAATGGAAAAAAATGCATGTGATCCTTATCACTTGCTGCACTGTATGTTTCTAAAAGCTATTAAAAAATGAATTAAGCAGGTACTATCATGTAAAAAAAATGCAGCTATCACAATCCTATCTAAACCCAAGGTGTGAAAAAACACAGTACATATGCCACATTAAATTAATAATATTTTCTTGGCTTCTTAGAATTTAGAAGACACATGGGGGGAATGGTTTAGGTAACCCATCTGTCTTTTAAAAAGCCATCCAAGTAATTTACAACTGATGTGTTTTTTTCTTTTGATAAATCTCCCAACACTAAGCTGTGACATTTAAAAATCATCCATCTGAGGAGCTTCAAGATGGCGGAAGAGTAAGACGCGGAGATCACCTTCCTTCCCACAGATACAGTAGAAATACATCTACACGTGGAACTGCTCCTACAGAACACCTACTGAATGCTGGCAGAAGACCTCAGACTTCCCAAAAGACAAGAAACTACCCACGTACCTGGGTAGGGCAAAAGAAAAAAGAAAAAACAGAGACAAAAGAATAGGGATGGGACCTGCACCAGTGGGAGGGAGTGGTGAAGAAGGAAAGGTTTCCACAAACTAGGAAGCCCCTTCACTGGTGGAGACTGTGGGTGGTGGAGGGGGGAAGCATCGGAGCCACGGAGGAGAGCGCAGCAACAGGGGTGCAGAGGGCAAAGCAGAGAGATTCCTGCACAGAGGATCGGTGCCGACCAGCACTCACCAGCCTGAGAGGCTTGTCTGCTCACCCGCCGGGGTGGGCGGGGGCTGGGAGCTGAGGCTCGGGCTTCGGAGGTCGGATCCCAGGGAGAGCACTGGGGTTGGCTGCGTGAACACAGCCTGAAAGGGGCTAGTGCACCACAGCCAGCCGGGAGGGAGTCCGGGAAAAAGTCTGCAGCTGCCGAAGAGGCAAGAGACTTTTTCTGCCCTCTTTGTTTCCTGGTACGCGAGGAGAGGGGATTAAGAGCGCTGCTTAAAGGAGCTCCAGAGATGGGCACGAGCCGCGGCTATCAGCGCAGACCCCAGAGACGGGCATGAGACGCTAAGGCTGCTGCTGCTGCCACCAAGAAGCCTGTGTGCAAGCACAGGTCACTATCCACACCTCCCCTCCCGGGAGCCTGTGCAGCCCGCCACTGCCAGGGTCCTGTGATCCAGGGACAACTACCCCAGGAAAACACATGGCACTCCTCAGGCTGTTGCAATGTCACGCTGGCCTCTGCCGCCACAGGCTCGCCCCACATTCCGTACCGCTCCCTCCCCCTGGCCTGAGTGAGCCAGAACCCCAGAATCAGCTGCTAGTTTAACCCCATCCTGTCTGAGCGGGGAACAGATGCCCTCAGGCAACCTACATGAAAATGTAGGGCCAAATCCAAAGCTGAACCCCAGGAGCTGTGCGAACAAAGAAGAGAAAGGGAAATCTCTCCCAGCAGCCTCAGGAGCAGCAGATTAAATCTCCACAATCAACTTGATATACCCTGCATCTGTGGAATACCTGAATAGATGAAAAATCATCCCAAATTGAGGCGGTGGACCTTGGGAGCAATGATATATATATATATATATTTCCCTTTTTCTCTTTTTGTGAGAGTGTATGTGTATGCTTCTGTGTGATTTTTGTCTGTATAGCTTTGCTTTTACCATTTGTCCTAGGGTTCTGTCTGTTGGGTTTTTTTTTTAGTATACTTTTTAGCACTTGTTATAATTGGGGGATTTGTTATTGGTTTGGTTGCTCTCTTCTTTCTTTCTTTTTTTTATTACTTTTTAAAAATTCTTTGAATTTTTAATAATTATTTTTTATTTTAATAACTTTACTTATATATATATATATTTTCTTTCTTTCTTTCTTTTTTTCTCCCTTTTCTTCTGAGCTGTGTGGCTGACAGGGCCTTGGTGCTCCGGCCAGGCATCAGGCCTGTGCCTCTGAGGTGGGAGAGCCGAGTTCAGGACATTGGTACACCAGACACCTCCGAGCTCCACCTAATATCAAATGACGAAAATCGCCCAGAGATCTCCATCTCAACGCCAAGATCCAGCTCCAGTCAACAACAAGCAAGCTACAGTGCTAGATATCCTATGCCAAACAACTAGCAAGGCAGGAACACAACCCCACCCATTAGCAGAGAGGCTGCCTAAAATCACAACACAGTCACAGGCACCCCAAAACACATCACCAGACGTGGATATGCCCACCAGAAAGACAAGATCCAGCCTCATCCACCAGAACACAGGCACTAGTTCTCTCCACCACAAAGCCTACACAACCCACTGAACCAATCTTAGCCACTGGGGGCAGACACCAAAAACAACAGGAAATACGAACCAGCAGCCTGCAAAAAGGAGACCCCAAACACAGTATGTTAAGCAAAATGAGAAGACAGAGAAACACACAGTAGATGAAGGAGCAAGGTAAAAACCCACCAGACCAAATAAGTGAAGAGGAAATAGGCTGTCTACATGAAAAGAATTCAGAGTAATGATAGTAAAGATGATCCAACATCTTGGAAATAGAATGGAAAAAATAGAAGAAACGTGTAACAAGGACCTAGAAGAACTGAAGAGCAAACAGACAATAATGAACAACACAATAAATGAAATTAAAAATTCTCTAGAAGGAATCAATAGCAGAATAACTGAGGTAGAAGAACGGATAAGTGGCCTGGAAGATAAAATAGTGGAAATAAATACTGCAGAGCAGAATAAAGAAAAAAGAATGAAAAGTATTGCAGACAGTCTCAGAGACCTCTGGGACAACATTAAACACACCAACATTCGAATTATAGGGGTGCCAGAAGAAGAAGAGAAAAAGAAAGGGACTGAGCAAATATTTGAAGTGATTGTAGTTGAAAACTTCCCTAATAAGGGAAAGGAAAGAGTTAATCAAGTCCAGGAAGCACAGGGAGTCCCATACAGGATAAATCCAAGGAGAAACACGCCAAGACACATATTAATCAAACTATCAAAAATTAAATACAAAGAACAAATATTAAAAGCAGCAAGGGAAAAATAACAAATAACATAAAAGGGAATCCCCATAAGGTTAACAGCTGATCCCAGCTAGCTGGGAGGGAGTGCGGGAAAAAGTCTGGACCTGCCTAAGAGGCAAGAGGCCATTGTTTTGGAGTGAGCAAGGAGAGGGGATTCAGAGCACTGCCTAAACAAGCTCCAGAGACGGGC
>NW_028124155.1:0-33305 GCF_965194825.1 Balaenoptera physalus | reverse complement strand
TGAATATGCTAAAGTTGCAGGATACAAAATGAATGCACAGAAATCTCTTGCATTCCTATACACTAATGATGAAAAATCTGAAAGAGAAATTATGGAAACACTCCCATTTACCATTGCAACAAAAAGAATAAAATACCTAGGAGTAAACCTACCTAGGGAGACAAAAGACCTGTATGCAGAAAACTATAAGACACTGATGAAAGAAATTAAAGATGATACCAACAGATGGAGAGATATACCATGTTCTTGGATTGGAAGAATCAACATTGTGATAATGAGTATACTACCCAAAGCAATATACAGATTCAACGCAATCCCTATCAAATTACCAATGGCATTTTTTACGGAGCTAGAACAAATCATCTTAAAATTTGTATGGAGTCACAAAAGACCCCGAATAGCCAAAGCAGTCTTGAGGGAAAAAAATGGAGCTGGAGGAATCAGACTCCCTGACTTCAGACTATACTACAAAGCTACAGTAATCAAGACAATATGGTACTGGCACAAAAACAGAAACATAGATCAATGGAACAAGATAGCAAGCCCACAGATTAACCCACGCACCTATGGTCAACTAATCTATGACAAAGGAGGCAAAGATATACAATGGAGAAAAGACAGTCTCTTCAATAAGTGGTGCTGG
This sequence comes from Balaenoptera physalus, assembly GCF_965194825.1. Taxonomy (NCBI): domain Eukaryota; kingdom Metazoa; phylum Chordata; class Mammalia; order Artiodactyla; family Balaenopteridae; genus Balaenoptera; species Balaenoptera physalus. Next base: position 32,662 of record NW_028124155.1, on the reverse strand, counting down.
GAAAACTGGACAGCTACATGCAAAAGAATGAAATTAGAATACTCCCTAACACCATACACAAAAATAAACTCAAAATGGATTAGAGACCTAAATATAAGACTGGACACTATAAAACCCTTAGAGGAAAACATAGGAAGAACACTCTTTGACATAAATCACAGCAAGATCTTTTTTGATCCACCTCCTAGAGTAATGGAAATAAAAACAAAAATAAACAAATGGGACCTAATGAAACCTCAAAGCTTTTGCACAGCAAAGGAAACCATAAACAAGACGAAAAGACAACCCTCGGAATGGGAGAAAATATTTGCAAACGAATCAACGGACAAAGGATTAATCTCCAAAATATATAAACAGCTCATTCAGCTCAATATTAAAGAAACAAACACCCCAATCCAAAAATGGGCAGAAGACCTAAGTAGACATTTCTCCAAAGAAGACATACAGACGGCCACGAAGCACATGAAAAGATGCTCAACATCGCTAATTATTAGAGAAATGCAAATCAAAACTACAATGAGGTATCACCTCACTCCTGTTAGAATGGGCATCATCAGAAAATCTACAAACAACAAATGCTGGAGAGGGTGTGGAGAAAAGGGAACCCTCTTGCACTGTTGGTGGGAATGTAAATTGATACAGCCACTATGGAGAACAATATGGAGGTTCCTTAAAAAACTAAAAATACAATTACCATATGACCCAGCAATCCCACTACTGAGCATATACCCAGAGAAAACCGTAATTCAAAAAGACACATGCACCCGAATGTTCATTGCAGCACTATTTACAATAGCCAGGTCATGGAAGCAACCTAAATGCCCATCAACAGACGAATGGATAAAGAAGTTGTGGTACATATATACAATGGAATATTACTCAGCCATAAAAAGGAACGAAATTGAGTCATTTGTTGAGAAGTGGATGGATCTAGAGACTGTCATACAGAGTGAAGTAAGTCACAAAGAGAAAAACAAATATCGTATATTAATGCATGTATGTGGAACCCAGAAAAATGGTACAGATGAGCCGGTTTGCAGGGCAGAAGTTGAGACACAGATGTAGAGAATGGACATATGGACACCAAGGGGGGAAAACTGCGGTGGGGTGGGGATGGTGGTGTGCTGAATTGGGCGATTGGGATTGACATGTATACACTGATGTGTATAAAATTGATGCCTAATAAGAACCTGCAGTATAAAAAAACAAACAAACAAAACAACTAATACTAAACTTTCATTGGGTTATTTGTATGGAAATAGGTTAATATAAATGTTTCAGACATTACATGAAATTTCTAAAAATCTTATATTTGTATTTGTATGGAAATATGTATGGAAATATGTTAATATAAATGTTTCAGACATTACATGAAATTTCTAAAAATCTTATATGTTCTGGTATAATGTTATAAGTAATAATCCTAGTTATTACTTTAAAATGTATATCTCAGAAATAACTAATTTTCTTGTCAACTGCATTATTATGAACTTTCATCAAATCTTTAACTGTGGTCATTTTTAAGTCTTTTCTCATTTACAGACAGTTCTGGGTGTACTCTGATGCTTTGGCAAATATGTTCCTATTAAAGGGTTTCATCTTCAAGAAATTCATGGAAAAGACTCTGACAAGTACAAGTTTCTGGTAACTGACTGCACTGCTGAACTGAATGAATAAGCATTTTCAGAACTCTAATGAAAAACTGATGAACTCAAAAAAGTGCTAACAAAAGATCAAGATGAAAACAAAAATTTAATTACATGGGACTGAGTGAACTGATGAGGATGAGTATAATTTTTGTGACTTTCTGTCTGAATTAAAAAAAAATCCCACAAGGACTCAGAGGCAAAGAATATACAAATCAATTTTCACTGCAAAGTAAAGGAGCTGTTACAGTGGAGGATTACTGGACTGAATGTCAATATTATGACATAGTATGAGTGTGTTTCAGGTTTGGTAACTGCAATCATTGTTGCTTTTGTTGTGGTCATCCATGTACAATGCTTACTGTCAGTCTATTTATCTCTTGTAAAAATAAAATACACTGTGTGTGTGTGAAAAAAAATGTCAACAAACAATAGGTGCTGAAGCAGTTGTGGAGAAAAGCGTAACCTCTCGGTCTAAGTGGGATGTAAACTGGTAATGGCCAAATAATAAGAACAGGACGGCAGTGCGTTTAAAGGTAAAAATTGAGTCACCATATGATCTGGAAGGCCCACTATTGGGCCTGTCACCTGTGAAAGCCAGAATCAAAAAGGCACGGGATGGAAAACCGTGTATTGCAGCAGTACTTACAATAGCCAAAACATGGAAGCAAACAAAATGTCCATCAACAGATAAATGGACAAAGAAGAAGTGGTACACATACCGAATGGAAGAGTAGCCTCGGGAAAAAAATGAACAATGCCGTTTTCAGGACTACACATGAGCCTAGAAATAATCATATTAGCTTAAGTAAGTCAAGAGGGAATGACAAATATCCTATGATATCATGTATACATGTTATCCTAAGATTGCTACCAATGAACATATTTCCACAGAAAAAGACACTCACAGACTTATAAAACAAACTAAGGGTTAGCCAAAATGAAAGGTGGGAGGATGGATAAATAAGGACTATGGGGTAACATAGATATAGTAATGTATGTTAAAAGTATATAAACATATAACATATAAACTCTATGAATTATTTAGTCACCAATACATATAAAATATATAATGACAAAACACCTACCAAATACCAAGGGAGGTCTACTCAACATTCTGTAATAACATACAAGGTAACAGAATCCGAAGATGAACAGACATACGTATGAATCATTGAGCAGATTCTGTACAGCCAGAAAACCACAACACTCCGATAAGAAATAGAAATTAAATTTAAAAAGCAAACATAAGTAAGGCGACATAAAGTTCTGGGGGCTTGTCCCAGCACATTCCACTCTAATATACAACCTTGGAACTCTACCTCCAGGAAGATTCTTTTGCACTAGTAACAAGAGCTGAGAACGTAATAATGCTGCTGCCTTGTGGCTGTATCCCACAACAGCAGCTTTAAACCAAGTGCTAATGGTTGCTTAATAGTCACAAGGACTGCAGGGCTGTAAATGACACCTGTCCTCAAAAAATGCCCTGGGATAGGGAATAGGCAAGAAAATTCAACACCTGACAAATTTTTCAAGAAGTCAATAGGAAGAGGGAGGTTGTAATCACTCTTTAAAAAAAAAAGGAAAAGAAAAAAAAGGAGATGCCTAAAGCTCAGTATAAGGAATTATTAGCCACATGCAAAGGCAACGTGAAAAAGGTTTCAGCTCACACCAGTCAAATGACCATCAGCAAAAAGTCTACAAACTATAAATGCTGAAGGGGTTTTAGAGACCTCTCATCCTTCTAGCTGCTGGTGGGATGTAAAGTGGTAACAGCACTAACGAAAACTGAATGGAGCTGCTTTAAAAGGTAAAAATTGAGCTACCATATGATGCAGCAGGGCACGTTTTGGGCCTATAACCTAAGACCACCAGAATCGGAAAGACAGAGGCAGGCAAATGTGCACTGCAGCAATACTGAAATAGCCAACACATGGAAGCAAAAAAAAGTTCCATAAACAGAAGAATGGACAAAGAAGAAGTGGTATATGGACAGAATGGAATAGTAGTAGCCTTGGGAAAAAAATGAACAATGCCGTTTTCAGGACTACAAATGAGCCTAGAAATAATCATATAAGGTTAAGTAAGTCAAAAAGGTATGACAAATATCCTATGATATCATGCGTACATGTTATCCTAAGATTGCTACCAATGAACATATGTCTACAGAAAAAGACAATCACAGATTTACAAAACAAACTAATGGTTAGCCAAAATGAAAGGTGGGAGGATGGATAAATTAGGACTATGGGGCTAACATACATATACTAATGTATATTAAATGTATATAAACATATAACATATAAACTATATGAATTATATAGTCGCCAATACATATAAAATATATAGTGACAAAACACCTACCAAATACCAAGGGAGGTCTACTCAACATTCTGTAATAACATACAAGGTAACAGGATCCGAAGATGAACAGACATCTGTATGAATCATTGAGCAGATTCTGTACAGCCAGAAAACCACAACACTCTAATCAAATTTACTCCGATAAGAAATAGAAATTAAATTTAAAAAACAAACATAAGTAAGGTGACATAAACTTCTGGGGGCTTGTCCCAGCACATTCCACTCTAATTTACAACCTTGGAACACTACCTCCAGGAAGACTCTTTTGCACTAGTAACAAGAGTTGAGAACGTAATAATGCTGCCGCCTTGTGGCTGTTTCCCATAACAGCAGCTTTAAACCAAGTGCTAATGGTTGCTTAATAGGCACAAGGACTGCAGGGCTATAAATGACACCTGTCCCCAAAAAATGCCCTGGCGTAGGGAATAGGCAAGAAAATTCAACACATGACAAATGTTTCAAGAAGTCAATATGAAGAGGGAAGTTTTAGTCACTCTTTAAATAAAAAAGGAAAAGGACAAAAAAGGACATGCCTAAAGCTCAGTATAAGGAATTATTAGCCACATGCAAATCCAACTTCCAAAAAGGTTTCAGCTTACACCAGTCAAATGACCATCAGCAAAAAGTCTACAAACTATAAATGCTGAAGGGCTTTTAGAGAACTCTGTACCTTCTAGCTGCTGGTGGAATGTAAAATGGTAACAGCACTAACGAAAACTGAACGGAGCTGCTTTAAAAGGTAAAAATTAAGCTACCATATGATGCTGCAGGGCACCTTTTGGGCCTATAACCTAAGACCACAAGAATCGGAAAGACAGAGGCAGGCAAATGGTACTGCAGCAATATTGAAATTGCCAAGACATGGAAGCAAGAAAAAGGTCCATAATCAGATGAATGGACAAAGAAGAAGTGGTATATGGACAGATCGGAGTATCAGTCACAAAAAAAATAAAACAATGGCATATGCAGCACCACAGATGAGCCTAGAGATAATCACACAATGTGAAGTAAGTCAGAATGCGAAAGACAAATGCCCTATGATGTCCCTTATGTTATCTGAAAATTCATAAAAATGAACATATTTCCTAGAGAAAGGCAATCTCAGATTGAGAAGACAAACTTATGGTTAAGCCATAGAAAAGGTGTGAGGAATGGATAAATTAGGATATTGGGGTTAACACACATATATTAATACATATAAAATATATAATCCCCAAAGACCTATGGAATACCAAAAGTGGTCTACTCAACACTCTGTAACAACCTACATGGGAAAGGACCCAAAGATCAACAGATATATATGTATATGTGTAAATGAACAAGATTCTGTACACCTAGAAAAAAAGACATTTTTCAATCAAATTTGCTCTGATAAAAACTACAACTTAAAGACACAAACAAGAATTACGGAGGCTAAAACTTACGGGGGTTTGTCCTGGCACATTCCACTCTAATCTGCAACCTAAAAGCACAACTTGCAGCAAGGTTCTGTTTGCCTAGCAAGCAGAGTTGGCAACATGGAAATGCTGCCACCCTAAGGCTGTTTCCTCAAACAGCAGCTTTAAATCTACTGCTAATGGTCACTAATATTCACAAGGACTGCAGGGCTGTAAATGACTCATGCCCTCAAAAAATGTCCTGGGGTAGGGAATGGCCAAAAAAATCGAAACGTGGCAAATTTTTCAAGAAGGCAATTTGAAGTTGTAACTTTAGCTCCATCTTAAAAAAAAATGAAAAGAACATTGATAAACGCAAAACATCAGGAATTATGAGACGCATGCAAATCCAATCTACACAAAGCTATCACCTCACACCAGTCAGAATGACCATCAGCAAAATGTCAACAGACAGAGCATTAACCAAGATGGCGGAGTAGAAGGACGTGCTCTCACTCCCTCTTGCGAGAGCACCAGAATCACAACTGGCTGCTGGACAATCACTGACAGGAAGACCCTGGACTACACCAAGGAGGATACCGCACGTCCAAGGACAGAGGAGAAGCCACAGTGAGACGGTAGGAGGGCGCAATCAGAGTAAAATCAAATCCCATAACTGCTGGGTGGGTGACTCAGAGACTGGCGAACACTTATACCACAGAAGTCCACCCACTGGAGTGAAGGTTCTGAGCCCCACGTCAGGCTTCCCAACCTGGGGGTCCTGCAACGGGAGGAGGAATTCCTAGAGAATCAGACTTTGAAGCCTAGTGGGAATTGATTGCAGGACTCCTACAGGACTGGGGGAAACAGAGACCCCACTCTTGGAGGGCACACACAAAGTAGTGTGCGCATCGGGACCCAGGGGAAGGAGCAGTGACCCTGGGGGAGACTGAACCAGACCTACCTGCTGGTGTTTGGGGGTCTCCTGCAGAGGCGGGGCGTGGCTCTGTTTCACCGTGGGGACAAGGACACTGGCAGCGGAGGTTCTGGGAAGTGCTCCTTGGCGTGAGCCCTCCCAGAGTCTGCCATTAACCCCACCAAAGAGCCCAGGTAGGCTCCAGTGTTGGGTTGCCTCAGGCAAAACAACCAACAGGGAGGGAACCCAGCCCCACCCATCAACAGTCAAGTGGATTAAAGTTTTACTGAGCTCTGACCGCCACAGCAACAGTCAGCTCTACCCACCACCAGAGCCTCCCATCAAGCCTCTTAGATAGCCTCAACCACCAGAGGGCAGACAGCAGAAACAAGAAAAACGACAATCCTGCAGCCTGTGGACCAAAAACCACAGTTACAGAAAGATAGACAAGATGAAAAGGCAGAGGGCTATGTACCAGATGAAGGAACAAGAAAAAACCCCAGAAAAACAACTAAATGAAGTGGAGATAGGCAACCTTCCAGAAAAAGAATTCAGAATAATGATAGTGAAGATGATCCAGGACCTCGGAATAAGAATGGAGGCAAAGATTGAGAAGATGCAAGAAATGATTAACAAAGACCTAGAAGAATTAAAGAACAAACAAACAGAGATGACCAATACAATAAGTGAAATGAAAACTACGCTAGAAGGAATCAATAGCAGAATAACTGAGGCAGAAGAACGGATAAGTGACCTGGAAGACAGAATGGTGGAATTCACTGCTGCGGAACAGAATAAAGAAAAAAGAATGAAAAGAAATGAAGACAGCCTGAGAGACCTCTGGGACAACATTAAATGCAACAACATTCGCATTATAGGGGTCCCAGAAGGAGAAGAGAGAGAGAAAGGACCAGAGAAAATATTTGAAGAGATTATAGTCGAAAACTTCCCTAACATGGGAAAGGAAATAGCCACCCAAGTCCAGGAAGCGCAGAGAGTCCCATACAGGATAAACCCAAGGAGAAACACGCCGAGACACATAGTAATCAAAGTGGCAAAAATTAAAGACAAAGAAAAATTATTGAAAGCAGCAAGGGAAAAACGACAAATAACATACAAGGGAACTCCCATAAGGTTAACAGCTGATTTCTCAGCAGAAACTCTACAAGCCAGAAGGGAGTGGCATGATATACTTAAAGTGATGAAAGGGAAGAACCTACAACCAAGATTACTCTACCCGGCAAGGATCTCATCTAGATTTGATGGAGAAATCAAAAGCTTTACAGACAAGCAAAAGCTACGAGAATTCAGCACCACCAAACCAGCTCTACAACAAATGCTAAAGGAACTTCTCTAAGTGGGAAACACAAGAGAAGAAAAGGACCTACAAAAACAAACCCAAAACAATTAAGAAAATGGTCATAGGAACATACATATCGATAATTACCTTAAACGTGAATGGATTAAATGCCCCAACCAAAAGACATAGACTGGCTGAATGGATACAAAAACAAGACCCATATATATGCTATCTACAAGAGACCCACTTTAGACCTAGGGACACATACAGACTGAAAGTGAGGCGATGGAAAAGGATATTCCATGCAAATGGAAATCAAAAGAAAGCTGGAGTAGCTATACTCATATCAGATAAAATAGACTTTAAAATAAAGAATGTTACAAGAGACAAGGAAGGACACTACATAACGATCAAGGGATCAATCCAAGAAGAAGATATAACAATTATAAATATATATGCACCCAACATAGGAGCACCTCAATACATAAGGCAACTGCTAACAGCTATAAAAGAGGAGATCGACAGTAACACAATCATAGTGGGGGACTTTAACACCTCACTTACACCAATGGACAGATCATCCAAAATGAAAATGAATAAGGAAACAGAAGCTTTAAATGACACAACAGACCAGTTAGATTTAACTGGTATATATAGGACATTCCATCCAAAACCAGCAGATTACACGTTCTTCTCAAGTGCGCACGGAACATTCTCCAGGATAGATCACATCTTGGGTCACAAATCAAGCCTCAGTAAATTTAAGAAAATTGAAATCATATCAAGCATCTTTTCGGACCACAACGCTATGAGATTAGAAATGAATTACAGGGAAAAAAACGTAAAACAGACAAACACGTGGAGGCTAAACAATACGTTACTAAATAACCAAGAGATCACTGAAGAAATCAGAGAGGAAATCAAAAAATACCTAGAGACAAATGACAATGAAAACACGACGACCCAAAACCTATGGGATGCAGCAAAAGCAGTTCTAAGAGGGAAGTTGATAGCTATACAAGCCTATCTCAGGAAACAAGAAAAATCTCAAGTAAACAATCTAACCTTACACCTAAAGAAACTAGAGAAAGAAGAACAAACAAAACCCAAAGTTAGCAGAAGGAAAGAAATCATAAAGATCAGAGCAGAAATAAATGAAATAGAAACAAAGAAAACAATAGCAAAGATCAATAAAACTAAAAGTTGGTTCTTTGAGAAGATAAACAAAATTGATAAGCCATTAGCCCAGACTCATCAAGAAAAAGAGGGAGAGGACTCAAATCAATAAAATCAGAAATGAAAAAGGAGAAGTTACAACAGACACCGCAGAAATACAAAGCATCCCAAGAGACTACTACGAGCAACTTTACGCCAATAAAATGGACAACCTGGAAGAAATGGACACATTTTTAGAAAGGTATAACCTTCCAAGACTGAACCAGGAAGAAACAGAAAATATGAACAGACCAATCACAAGTAATGAAATTGAAACTGTGATTAAGAATCTTCCAACAAACAAAAGTCCAGGACCAGATGGCTTCACAGGTGAATTCTATCAAACATTTAGAGAAGAGCTAAGACCTATCCTTCTCAAACTCTTCCAAAAATTGCAGAGGAAGGAACACTCCCAAACTCATTCTATGAGGCCACCATCACCCTGATACCAAAACCAGACAAAGACACTACAAAAAAAGAAAATTACAGACCAATATCACTGATGAATATAGATGCAAAAATCCTCAACAAAACACTAGCAAACAGAATCCAACAACACATTAAAAGGATCATACACCACGATCAAGTGGGATTTATCCCAGGGATGCAAGGATTCGTCAATATACGCAAATCAATCAATGTGATACACCATCTTAACAAATTGAAGAATAAAAACCATATGATCATCTCAATAGATGCAGAAAAAGCTTTTGACAAAATTCAACACCCATTTATGATAAAAACTCTCCAGAAAGTGGGCATAGAGGGAACCTACCTCAACATAATAAAGGCCATATATGACAAACCCACAGCAAACATCATTCTCAAAGGTGAAAAACTGAAAGCATTTCCTCTAAGATCAGGAACGAGACAAGGATGTCCACTCTCACCGCTATTATTCAACATAGTTCTGGAAGTCCTATGCACGGCAATCAGAGAAGAAAAAGAAATAAAAGGAATACAAATTGGAAAAGAGGAGGTAAAACTGTCACTGTTTGCGGATGACATGATACTATACATAGAGAATCCTAAAACTGCCACCAGAAAACTGCTAGAGCTAATGAATGAATATGCTAAAGTTGCAGGATACAAAATGAATGCACAGAAATCTCTTGCATTCCTATACACTAATGATGAAAAATCTGAAAGAGAAATTATGGAAACACTCCCATTTACCATTGCAACAAAAAGAATAAAATACCTAGGAGTAAACCTACCTAGGGAGACAAAAGACCTGTATGCAGAAAACTATAAGACACTGATGAAAGAAATTAAAGATGATACCAACAGATGGAGAGATATACCATGTTCTTGGATTGGAAGAATCAACATTGTGATAATGAGTATACTACCCAAAGCAATATACAGATTCAACGCAATCCCTATCAAATTACCAATGGCATTTTTTACGGAGCTAGAACAAATCATCTTAAAATTTGTATGGAGTCACAAAAGACCCCGAATAGCCAAAGCAGTCTTGAGGGAAAAAAATGGAGCTGGAGGAATCAGACTCCCTGACTTCAGACTATACTACAAAGCTACAGTAATCAAGACAATATGGTACTGGCACAAAAACAGAAACATAGATCAATGGAACAAGATAGCAAGCCCACAGATTAACCCACGCACCTATGGTCAACTAATCTATGACAAAGGAGGCAAAGATATACAATGGAGAAAAGACAGTCTCTTCAATAAGTGGTGCTGGGAAAACTGGACAGCTACATGCAAAAGAATGAAATTAGAATACTCCCTAACACCATACACAAAAATAAACTCAAAATGGATTAGAGACCTAAATATAAGACTGGACACTATAAAACCCTTAGAGGAAAACATAGGAAGAACACTCTTTGACATAAATCACAGCAAGATCTTTTTTGATCCACCTCCTAGAGTAATGGAAATAAAAACAAAAATAAACAAATGGGACCTAATGAAACCTCAAAGCTTTTGCACAGCAAAGGAAACCATAAACAAGACGAAAAGACAACCCTCGGAATGGGAGAAAATATTTGCAAACGAATCAACGGACAAAGGATTAATCTCCAAAATATATAAACAGCTCATTCAGCTCAATATTAAAGAAACAAACACCCCAATCCAAAAATGGGCAGAAGACCTAAGTAGACATTTCTCCAAAGAAGACATACAGACGGCCACGAAGCACATGAAAAGATGCTCAACATCGCTAATTATTAGAGAAATGCAAATCAAAACTACAATGAGGTATCACCTCACTCCTGTTAGAATGGGCATCATCAGAAAATCTACAAACAACAAATGCTGGAGAGGGTGTGGAGAAAAGGGAACCCTCTTGCACTGTTGGTGGGAATGTAAATTGATACAGCCACTATGGAGAACAATATGGAGGTTCCTTAAAAAACTAAAAATAGAATTACCATATGACCCAGCAATCCCACTACTGAGCATATACCCAGAGAAAACCGTAATTCAAAAAGACACATGCACCCGAATGTTCATTGCAGCACTATTTACAATAGCCAGGTCATGGAAGCAACCTAAATGCCCATCAACAGACGAATGGATAAAGAAGTTGTGGTACATATATACAATGGAATATTACTCAGCCATAAAAAGGAACGAAATTGAGTCATTTGTTGAGAAGTGGATGGATCTAGAGACTGTCATACAGAGTGAAGTAAGTCACAAAGAGAAAAACAAATATCGTATATTAATGCATGTATGTGGAACCCAGAAAAATGGTACAGATGAGCCGGTTTGCAGGGCAGAAGTTGAGACACAGATGTAGAGAATGGACATATGGACACCAAGGGGGGAAAACTGCGGTGGGGTGGGGATGGTGGTGTGCTGAATTGGGCGATTGGGATTGACATGTATACACTGATGTGTATAAAATTGATGCCTAATAAGAACCTGCAGTATAAAAAAACAAACAAACAAAACAACTAATACTAAACTTTCATTGGGTTATTTGTATGGAAATAGGTTAATATAAATGTTTCAGACATTACATGAAATTTCTAAAAATCTTATATTTGTATTTGTATGGAAATATGTATGGAAATATGTTAATATAAATGTTTCAGACATTACATGAAATTTCTAAAAATCTTATATGTTCTGGTATAATGTTATAAGTAATAATCCTAGTTATTACTTTAAAATGTATATCTCAGAAATAACTAATTTTCTTGTCAACTGCATTATTATGAACTTTCATCAAATCTTTAACTGTGGTCATTTTTAAGTCTTTTCTCATTTACAGACAGTTCTGGGTGTACTCTGATGCTTTGGCAAATATGTTCCTATTAAAGGGTTTCATCTTCAAGAAATTCATGGAAAAGACTCTGACAAGTACAAGTTTCTGGTAACTGACTGCACTGCTGAACTGAATGAATAAGCATTTTCAGAACTCTAATGAAAAACTGATGAACTCAAAAAAGTGCTAACAAAAGATCAAGATGAAAACAAAAATTTAATTACATGGGACTGAGTGAACTGATGAGGATGAGTATAATTTTTGTGACTTTCTGTCTGAATTAAAAAAAAATCCCACAAGGACTCAGAGGCAAAGAATATACAAATCAATTTTCACTGCAAAGTAAAGGAGCTGTTACAGTGGAGGATTACTGGACTGAATGTCAATATTATGACATAGTATGAGTGTGTTTCAGGTTTGGTAACTGCAATCATTGTTGCTTTTGTTGTGGTCATCCATGTACAATGCTTACTGTCAGTCTATTTATCTCTTGTAAAAATAAAATACACTGTGTGTGTGTGAAAAAAAATGTCAACAAACAATAGGTGCTGAAGCAGTTGTGGAGAAAAGCGTAACCTCTCGGTCTAAGTGGGATGTAAACTGGTAATGGCCAAATAATAAGAACAGGACGGCAGTGCGTTTAAAGGTAAAAATTGAGTCACCATATGATCTGGAAGGCCCACTATTGGGCCTGTCACCTGTGAAAGCCAGAATCAAAAAGGCACGGGATGGAAAACCGTGTATTGCAGCAGTACTTACAATAGCCAAAACATGGAAGCAAACAAAATGTCCATCAACAGATAAATGGACAAAGAAGAAGTGGTACACATACCGAATGGAAGAGTAGCCTCGGGAAAAAAATGAACAATGCCGTTTTCAGGACTACACATGAGCCTAGAAATAATCATATTAGCTTAAGTAAGTCAAGAGGGAATGACAAATATCCTATGATATCATGTATACATGTTATCCTAAGATTGCTACCAATGAACATATTTCCACAGAAAAAGACACTCACAGACTTATAAAACAAACTAAGGGTTAGCCAAAATGAAAGGTGGGAGGATGGATAAATAAGGACTATGGGGTAACATAGATATAGTAATGTATGTTAAAAGTATATAAACATATAACATATAAACTCTATGAATTATTTAGTCACCAATACATATAAAATATATAATGACAAAACACCTACCAAATACCAAGGGAGGTCTACTCAACATTCTGTAATAACATACAAGGTAACAGAATCCGAAGATGAACAGACATACGTATGAATCATTGAGCAGATTCTGTACAGCCAGAAAACCACAACACTCCGATAAGAAATAGAAATTAAATTTAAAAAGCAAACATAAGTAAGGCGACATAAAGTTCTGGGGGCTTGTCCCAGCACATTCCACTCTAATATACAACCTTGGAACTCTACCTCCAGGAAGATTCTTTTGCACTAGTAACAAGAGCTGAGAACGTAATAATGCTGCTGCCTTGTGGCTGTATCCCACAACAGCAGCTTTAAACCAAGTGCTAATGGTTGCTTAATAGTCACAAGGACTGCAGGGCTGTAAATGACACCTGTCCTCAAAAAATGCCCTGGGATAGGGAATAGGCAAGAAAATTCAACACCTGACAAATTTTTCAAGAAGTCAATAGGAAGAGGGAGGTTGTAATCACTCTTTAAAAAAAAAAGGAAAAGAAAAAAAAGGAGATGCCTAAAGCTCAGTATAAGGAATTATTAGCCACATGCAAAGGCAACGTGAAAAAGGTTTCAGCTCACACCAGTCAAATGACCATCAGCAAAAAGTCTACAAACTATAAATGCTGAAGGGGTTTTAGAGACCTCTCATCCTTCTAGCTGCTGGTGGGATGTAAAGTGGTAACAGCACTAACGAAAACTGAATGGAGCTGCTTTAAAAGGTAAAAATTGAGCTACCATATGATGCAGCAGGGCACGTTTTGGGCCTATAACCTAAGACCACCAGAATCGGAAAGACAGAGGCAGGCAAATGTGCACTGCAGCAATACTGAAATAGCCAACACATGGAAGCAAAAAAAAGTTCCATAAACAGAAGAATGGACAAAGAAGAAGTGGTATATGGACAGAATGGAATAGTAGTAGCCTTGGGAAAAAAATGAACAATGCCGTTTTCAGGACTACAAATGAGCCTAGAAATAATCATATAAGGTTAAGTAAGTCAAAAAGGTATGACAAATATCCTATGATATCATGCGTACATGTTATCCTAAGATTGCTACCAATGAACATATGTCTACAGAAAAAGACAATCACAGATTTACAAAACAAACTAATGGTTAGCCAAAATGAAAGGTGGGAGGATGGATAAATTAGGACTATGGGGCTAACATACATATACTAATGTATATTAAATGTATATAAACATATAACATATAAACTATATGAATTATATAGTCGCCAATACATATAAAATATATAGTGACAAAACACCTACCAAATACCAAGGGAGGTCTACTCAACATTCTGTAATAACATACAAGGTAACAGGATCCGAAGATGAACAGACATCTGTATGAATCATTGAGCAGATTCTGTACAGCCAGAAAACCACAACACTCTAATCAAATTTACTCCGATAAGAAATAGAAATTAAATTTAAAAAACAAACATAAGTAAGGTGACATAAACTTCTGGGGGCTTGTCCCAGCACATTCCACTCTAATTTACAACCTTGGAACACTACCTCCAGGAAGACTCTTTTGCACTAGTAACAAGAGTTGAGAACGTAATAATGCTGCCGCCTTGTGGCTGTTTCCCATAACAGCAGCTTTAAACCAAGTGCTAATGGTTGCTTAATAGGCACAAGGACTGCAGGGCTATAAATGACACCTGTCCCCAAAAAATGCCCTGGCGTAGGGAATAGGCAAGAAAATTCAACACATGACAAATGTTTCAAGAAGTCAATATGAAGAGGGAAGTTTTAGTCACTCTTTAAATAAAAAAGGAAAAGGACAAAAAAGGACATGCCTAAAGCTCAGTATAAGGAATTATTAGCCACATGCAAATCCAACTTCCAAAAAGGTTTCAGCTTACACCAGTCAAATGACCATCAGCAAAAAGTCTACAAACTATAAATGCTGAAGGGCTTTTAGAGAACTCTGTACCTTCTAGCTGCTGGTGGAATGTAAAATGGTAACAGCACTAACGAAAACTGAACGGAGCTGCTTTAAAAGGTAAAAATTAAGCTACCATATGATGCTGCAGGGCACCTTTTGGGCCTATAACCTAAGACCACAAGAATCGGAAAGACAGAGGCAGGCAAATGGTACTGCAGCAATATTGAAATTGCCAAGACATGGAAGCAAAAAAAAGGTCCATAATCAGATGAATGGACAAAGAAGAAGTGGTATATGGACAGATCGGAGTATCAGTCACAAAAAAAATAAAACAATGGCATATGCAGCACCACAGATGAGCCTAGAGATAATCACACAATGTGAAGTAAGTCAGAATGCGAAAGACAAATGCCCTATGATGTCCCTTATGTTATCTGAAAATTCATAAAAATGAACATATTTCCTAGAGAAAGGCAATCTCAGATTGAGAAGACAAACTTATGGTTAAGCCATAGAAAAGGTGTGAGGAATGGATAAATTAGGATATTGGGGTTAACACACATATATTAATACATATAAAATATATAATCCCCAAAGACCTATGGAATACCAAAAGTGGTCTACTCAACACTCTGTAACAACCTACATGGGAAAGGACCCAAAGATCAACAGATATATATGTATATGTGTAAATGAACAAGATTCTGTACACCTAGAAAAAAAGACATTTTTCAATCAAATTTGCTCTGATAAAAACTACAACTTAAAGACACAAACAAGAATTACGGAGGCTAAAACTTACGGGGGTTTGTCCTGGCACATTCCACTCTAATCTGCAACCTAAAAGCACAACTTGCAGCAAGGTTCTGTTTGCCTAGCAAGCAGAGTTGGCAACATGGAAATGCTGCCACCCTAAGGCTGTTTCCTCAAACAGCAGCTTTAAATCTACTGCTAATGGTCACTAATATTCACAAGGACTGCAGGGCTGTAAATGACTCATACCCTCAAAAAATGTCCTGGGGTAGGGAATGGCCAAAAAAATCGAAACGTGGCAAATTTTTCAAGAAGGCAATTTGAAGTTGTAACTTTAGCTCCATCTTAAAAAAAAATGAAAAGAACATTGATAAACGCAAAACATCAGGAATTATGAGACGCATGCAAATCCAATCTACACAAAGCTATCACCTCACACCAGTCAGAATGACCATCAGCAAAATGTCAACAGACAGAGCATTAACCAAGATGGCGGAGTAGAAGGACGTGCTCTCACTCCCTCTTGCGAGAGCACCAGAATCACAACTGGCTGCTGGACAATCACTGACAGGAAGACCCTGGACTACACCAAGGAGGATACCGCACGTCCAAGGACAGAGGAGAAGCCACAGTGAGACGGTAGGAGGGCACAATCAGAGTAAAATCAAATCCCATAACTGCTGGGTGGGTGACTCACAGACTGGCGAACACTTATACCACAGAAGTCCACCCACTGGAGTGAAGGTTCTGAGCCCCACGTCAGGCTTCCCAACCTGGGGGTCCTGCAACGGGAGGAGGAATTCCTAGAGAATCAGACTTTGAAGCCTAGTGGGAATTGATTGCAGGACTCCTACAGGACTGGGGGAAACAGAGACCCCACTCTTGGAGGGCACACACAAAGTAGTGTGCGCATCGGGACCCAGGGGAAGGAGCAGTGACCCTGGGGGAGACTGAACCAGACCTACCTGCTGGTGTTTGGGGGTCTCCTGCAGAGGCGGGGCGTGGCTCTGTTTCACCGTGGGGACAAGGACACTGGCAGCGGAGGTTCTGGGAAGTGCTCCTTGGCGTGAGCCCTCCCAGAGTCTGCCATTAACCCCACCAAAGAGCCCAGGTAGGCTCCAGTGTTGGGTTGCCTCAGGCAAAACAACCAACAGGGAGGGAACCCAGCCCCACCCATCAACAGTCAAGTGGATTAAAGTTTTACTGAGCTCTGACCGCCACAGCAACAGTCAGCTCTACCCACCACCAGAGCCTCCCATCAAGCCTCTTAGATAGCCTCAACCACCAGAGGGCAGACAGCAGAAACAAGAAAAACGACAATCCTGCAGCCTGTGGACCAAAAACCACAGTTACAGAAAGATAGACAAGATGAAAAGGCAGAGGGCTATGTACCAGATGAAGGAACAAGAAAAAACCCCAGAAAAACAACTAAATGAAGTGGAGATAGGCAACCTTCCAGAAAAAGAATTCAGAATAATGATAGTGAAGATGATCCAGGACCTCGGAATAAGAATGGAGGCAAAGATTGAGAAGATGCAAGAAATGATTAACAAAGACCTAGAAGAATTAAAGAACAAACAAACAGAGATGACCAATACAATAAGTGAAATGAAAACTACGCTAGAAGGAATCAATAGCAGAATAACTGAGGCAGAAGAACGGATAAGTGACCTGGAAGACAGAATGGTGGAATTCACTGCTGCGGAACAGAATAAAGAAAAAAGAATGAAAAGAAATGAAGACAGCCTGAGAGACCTCTGGGACAACATTAAATGCAACAACATTCGCATTATAGGGGTCCCAGAAGGAGAAGAGAGAGAGAAAGGACCAGAGAAAATATTTGAAGAGATTATAGTCGAAAACTTCCCTAACATGGGAAAGGAAATAGCCACCCAAGTCCAGGAAGCGCAGAGAGTCCCATACAGGATAAACCCAAGGAGAAACACGCCGAGACACATAGTAATCAAAGTGGCAAAAATTAAAGACAAAGAAAAATTATTGAAAGCAGCAAGGGAAAAACGACAAATAACATACAAGGGAACTCCCATAAGGTTAACAGCTGATTTCTCAGCAGAAACTCTACAAGCCAGAAGGGAGTGGCATGATATACTTAAAGTGATGAAAGGGAAGAACCTACAACCAAGATTACTCTACCCGGCAAGGATCTCATCTAGATTTGATGGAGAAATCAAAAGCTTTACAGACAAGCAAAAGCTACGAGAATTCAGCACCACCAAACCAGCTCTACAACAAATGCTAAAGGAACTTCTCTAAGTGGGAAACACAAGAGAAGAAAAGGACCTACAAAAACAAACCCAAAACAATTAAGAAAATGGTCATAGGAACATACATATCGATAATTACCTTAAACGTGAATGGATTAAATGCCCCAACCAAAAGACATAGACTGGCTGAATGGATACAAAAACAAGACCCATATATATGCTATCTACAAGAGACCCACTTTAGACCTAGGGACACATACAGACTGAAAGTGAGGCGATGGAAAAGGATATTCCATGCAAATGGAAATCAAAAGAAAGCTGGAGTAGCTATACTCATATCAGATAAAATAGACTTTAAAATAAAGAATGTTACAAGAGACAAGGAAGGACACTACATAACGATCAAGGGATCAATCCAAGAAGAAGATATAACAATTATAAATATATATGCACCCAACATAGGAGCACCTCAATACATAAGGCAACTGCTAACAGCTATAAAAGAGGAGATCGACAGTAACACAATCATAGTGGGGGACTTTAACACCTCACTTACACCAATGGACAGATCATCCAAAATGAAAATGAATAAGGAAACAGAAGCTTTAAATGACACAACAGACCAGTTAGATTTAACTGGTATATATAGGACATTCCATCCAAAACCAGCAGATTACACGTTCTTCTCAAGTGCGCACGGAACATTCTCCAGGATAGATCACATCTTGGGTCACAAATCAAGCCTCAGTAAATTTAAGAAAATTGAAATCATATCAAGCATCTTTTCGGACCACAACGCTATGAGATTAGAAATGAATTACAGGGAAAAAAACGTAAAACAGACAAACACGTGGAGGCTAAACAATACGTTACTAAATAACCAAGAGATCACTGAAGAAATCAGAGAGGAAATCAAAAAATACCTAGAGACAAATGACAATGAAAACACGACGACCCAAAACCTATGGGATGCAGCAAAAGCAGTTCTAAGAGGGAAGTTGATAGCTATACAAGCCTATCTCAGGAAACAAGAAAAATCTCAAGTAAACAATCTAACCTTACACCTAAAGAAACTAGAGAAAGAAGAACAAACAAAACCCAAAGTTAGCAGAAGGAAAGAAATCATAAAGATCAGAGCAGAAATAAATGAAATAGAAACAAAGAAAACAATAGCAAAGATCAATAAAACTAAAAGTTGGTTCTTTGAGAAGATAAACAAAATTGATAAGCCATTAGCCCAGACTCATCAAGAAAAAGAGGGAGAGGACTCAAATCAATAAAATCAGAAATGAAAAAGGAGAAGTTACAACAGACACCGCAGAAATACAAAGCATCCCAAGAGACTACTACGAGCAACTTTACGCCAATAAAATGGACAACCTGGAAGAAATGGACACATTTTTAGAAAGGTATAACCTTCCAAGACTGAACCAGGAAGAAACAGAAAATATGAACAGACCAATCACAAGTAATGAAATTGAAACTGTGATTAAGAATCTTCCAACAAACAAAAGTCCAGGACCAGATGGCTTCACAGGTGAATTCTATCAAACATTTAGAGAAGAGCTAAGACCTATCCTTCTCAAACTCTTCCAAAAATTGCAGAGGAAGGAACACTCCCAAACTCATTCTATGAGGCCACCATCACCCTGATACCAAAACCAGACAAAGACACTACAAAAAAAGAAAATTACAGACCAATATCACTGATGAATATAGATGCAAAAATCCTCAACAAAACACTAGCAAACAGAATCCAACAACACATTAAAAGGATCATACACCACGATCAAGTGGGATTTATCCCAGGGATGCAAGGATTCGTCAATATACGCAAATCAATCAATGTGATACACCATCTTAACAAATTGAAGAATAAAAACCATATGATCATCTCAATAGATGCAGAAAAAGCTTTTGACAAAATTCAACACCCATTTATGATAAAAACTCTCCAGAAAGTGGGCATAGAGGGAACCTACCTCAACATAATAAAGGCCATATATGACAAACCCACAGCAAACATCATTCTCAAAGGTGAAAAACTGAAAGCATTTCCTCTAAGATCAGGAACGAGACAAGGATGTCCACTCTCACCGCTATTATTCAACATAGTTCTGGAAGTCCTATGCACGGCAATCAGAGAAGAAAAAGAAATAAAAGGAATACAAATTGGAAAAGAGGAGGTAAAACTGTCACTGTTTGCGGATGACATGATACTATACATAGAGAATCCTAAAACTGCCACCAGAAAACTGCTAGAGCTAATGAATGAATATGCTAAAGTTGCAGGATACAAAATGAATGCACAGAAATCTCTTGCATTCCTATACACTAATGATGAAAAATCTGAAAGAGAAATTATGGAAACACTCCCATTTACCATTGCAACAAAAAGAATAAAATACCTAGGAGTAAACCTACCTAGGGAGACAAAAGACCTGTATGCAGAAAACTATAAGACACTGATGAAAGAAATTAAAGATGATACCAACAGATGGAGAGATATACCATGTTCTTGGATTGGAAGAATCAACATTGTGATAATGAGTATACTACCCAAAGCAATATACAGATTCAACGCAATCCCTATCAAATTACCAATGGCATTTTTTACGGAGCTAGAACAAATCATCTTAAAATTTGTATGGAGTCACAAAAGACCCCGAATAGCCAAAGCAGTCTTGAGGGAAAAAAATGGAGCTGGAGGAATCAGACTCCCTGACTTCAGACTATACTACAAAGCTACAGTAATCAAGACAATATGGTACTGGCACAAAAACAGAAACATAGATCAATGGAACAAGATAGCAAGCCCACAGATTAACCCACGCACCTATGGTCAACTAATCTATGACAAAGGAGGCAAAGATATACAATGGAGAAAAGACAGTCTCTTCAATAAGTGGTGCTGGGAAAACTGGACAGCTACATGCAAAAGAATGAAATTAGAATACTCCCTAACACCATACACAAAAATAAACTCAAAATGGATTAGAGACCTAAATATAAGACTGGACACTATAAAACCCTTAGAGGAAAACATAGGAAGAACACTCTTTGACATAAATCACAGCAAGATCTTTTTTGATCCACCTCCTAGAGTAATGGAAATAAAAACAAAAATAAACAAATGGGACCTAATGAAACCTCAAAGCTTTTGCACAGCAAAGGAAACCATAAACAAGACGAAAAGACAACCCTCGGAATGGGAGAAAATATTTGCAAACGAATCAACGGACAAAGGATTAATCTCCAAAATATATAAACAGCTCATTCAGCTCAATATTAAAGAAACAAACACCCCAATCCAAAAATGGGCAGAAGACCTAAGTAGACATTTCTCCAAAGAAGACATACAGACGGCCACGAAGCACATGAAAAGATGCTCAACATCGCTAATTATTAGAGAAATGCAAATCAAAACTACAATGAGGTATCACCTCACTCCTGTTAGAATGGGCATCATCAGAAAATCTACAAACAACAAATGCTGGAGAGGGTGTGGAGAAAAGGGAACCCTCTTGCACTGTTGGTGGGAATGTAAATTGATACAGCCACTATGGAGAACAATATGGAGGTTCCTTAAAAAACTAAAAATACAATTACCATATGACCCAGCAATCCCACTACTGAGCATATACCCAGAGAAAACCGTAATTCAAAAAGACACATGCACCCGAATGTTCATTGCAGCACTATTTACAATAGCCAGGTCATGGAAGCAACCTAAATGCCCATCAACAGACGAATGGATAAAGAAGTTGTGGTACATATATACAATGGAATATTACTCAGCCATAAAAAGGAACGAAATTGAGTCATTTGTTGAGAAGTGGATGGATCTAGAGACTGTCATACAGAGTGAAGTAAGTCACAAAGAGAAAAACAAATATCGTATATTAATGCATGTATGTGGAACCCAGAAAAATGGTACAGATGAGCCGGTTTGCAGGGCAGAAGTTGAGACACAGATGTAGAGAATGGACATATGGACACCAAGGGGGGAAAACTGCGGTGGGGTGGGGATGGTGGTGTGCTGAATTGGGCGATTGGGATTGACATGTATACACTGATGTGTATAAAATTGATGCCTAATAAGAACCTGCAGTATAAAAAAACAAACAAACAAAACAACTAATACTAAACTTTCATTGGGTTATTTGTATGGAAATAGGTTAATATAAATGTTTCAGACATTACATGAAATTTCTAAAAATCTTATATTTGTATTTGTATGGAAATATGTATGGAAATATGTTAATATAAATGTTTCAGACATTACATGAAATTTCTAAAAATCTTATATGTTCTGGTATAATGTTATAAGTAATAATCCTAGTTATTACTTTAAAATGTATATCTCAGAAATAACTAATTTTCTTGTCAACTGCATTATTATGAACTTTCATCAAATCTTTAACTGTGGTCATTTTTAAGTCTTTTCTCATTTACAGACAGTTCTGGGTGTACTCTGATGCTTTGGCAAATATGTTCCTATTAAAGGGTTTCATCTTCAAGAAATTCATGGAAAAGACTCTGACAAGTACAAGTTTCTGGTAACTGACTGCACTGCTGAACTGAATGAATAAGCATTTTCAGAACTCTAATGAAAAACTGATGAACTCAAAAAAGTGCTAACAAAAGATCAAGATGAAAACAAAAATTTAATTACATGGGACTGAGTGAACTGATGAGGATGAGTATAATTTTTGTGACTTTCTGTCTGAATTAAAAAAAAATCCCACAAGGACTCAGAGGCAAAGAATATACAAATCAATTTTCACTGCAAAGTAAAGGAGCTGTTACAGTGGAGGATTACTGGACTGAATGTCAATATTATGACATAGTATGAGTGTGTTTCAGGTTTGGTAACTGCAATCATTGTTGCTTTTGTTGTGGTCATCCATGTACAATGCTTACTGTCAGTCTATTTATCTCTTGTAAAAATAAAATACACTGTGTGTGTGTGAAAAAAAATGTCAACAAACAATAGGTGCTGAAGCAGTTGTGGAGAAAAGCGTAACCTCTCGGTCTAAGTGGGATGTAAACTGGTAATGGCCAAATAATAAGAACAGGACGGCAGTGCGTTTAAAGGTAAAAATTGAGTCACCATATGATCTGGAAGGCCCACTATTGGGCCTGTCACCTGTGAAAGCCAGAATCAAAAAGGCACGGGATGGAAAACCGTGTATTGCAGCAGTACTTACAATAGCCAAAACATGGAAGCAAACAAAATGTCCATCAACAGATAAATGGACAAAGAAGAAGTGGTACACATACCGAATGGAAGAGTAGCCTCGGGAAAAAAATGAACAATGCCGTTTTCAGGACTACACATGAGCCTAGAAATAATCATATTAGCTTAAGTAAGTCAAGAGGGAATGACAAATATCCTATGATATCATGTATACATGTTATCCTAAGATTGCTACCAATGAACATATTTCCACAGAAAAAGACACTCACAGACTTATAAAACAAACTAAGGGTTAGCCAAAATGAAAGGTGGGAGGATGGATAAATAAGGACTATGGGGTAACATAGATATAGTAATGTATGTTAAAAGTATATAAACATATAACATATAAACTCTATGAATTATTTAGTCACCAATACATATAAAATATATAATGACAAAACACCTACCAAATACCAAGGGAGGTCTACTCAACATTCTGTAATAACATACAAGGTAACAGAATCCGAAGATGAACAGACATACGTATGAATCATTGAGCAGATTCTGTACAGCCAGAAAACCACAACACTCCGATAAGAAATAGAAATTAAATTTAAAAAGCAAACATAAGTAAGGCGACATAAAGTTCTGGGGGCTTGTCCCAGCACATTCCACTCTAATATACAACCTTGGAACTCTACCTCCAGGAAGATTCTTTTGCACTAGTAACAAGAGCTGAGAACGTAATAATGCTGCTGCCTTGTGGCTGTATCCCACAACAGCAGCTTTAAACCAAGTGCTAATGGTTGCTTAATAGTCACAAGGACTGCAGGGCTGTAAATGACACCTGTCCTCAAAAAATGCCCTGGGATAGGGAATAGGCAAGAAAATTCAACACCTGACAAATTTTTCAAGAAGTCAATAGGAAGAGGGAGGTTGTAATCACTCTTTAAAAAAAAAAGGAAAAGAAAAAAAAGGAGATGCCTAAAGCTCAGTATAAGGAATTATTAGCCACATGCAAAGGCAACGTGAAAAAGGTTTCAGCTCACACCAGTCAAATGACCATCAGCAAAAAGTCTACAAACTATAAATGCTGAAGGGGTTTTAGAGACCTCTCATCCTTCTAGCTGCTGGTGGGATGTAAAGTGGTAACAGCACTAACGAAAACTGAATGGAGCTGCTTTAAAAGGTAAAAATTGAGCTACCATATGATGCAGCAGGGCACGTTTTGGGCCTATAACCTAAGACCACCAGAATCGGAAAGACAGAGGCAGGCAAATGTGCACTGCAGCAATACTGAAATAGCCAACACATGGAAGCAAAAAAAAGTTCCATAAACAGAAGAATGGACAAAGAAGAAGTGGTATATGGACAGAATGGAATAGTAGTAGCCTTGGGAAAAAAATGAACAATGCCGTTTTCAGGACTACAAATGAGCCTAGAAATAATCATATAAGGTTAAGTAAGTCAAAAAGGTATGACAAATATCCTATGATATCATGCGTACATGTTATCCTAAGATTGCTACCAATGAACATATGTCTACAGAAAAAGACAATCACAGATTTACAAAACAAACTAATGGTTAGCCAAAATGAAAGGTGGGAGGATGGATAAATTAGGACTATGGGGCTAACATACATATACTAATGTATATTAAATGTATATAAACATATAACATATAAACTATATGAATTATATAGTCGCCAATACATATAAAATATATAGTGACAAAACACCTACCAAATACCAAGGGAGGTCTACTCAACATTCTGTAATAACATACAAGGTAACAGGATCCGAAGATGAACAGACATCTGTATGAATCATTGAGCAGATTCTGTACAGCCAGAAAACCACAACACTCTAATCAAATTTACTCCGATAAGAAATAGAAATTAAATTTAAAAAACAAACATAAGTAAGGTGACATAAACTTCTGGGGGCTTGTCCCAGCACATTCCACTCTAATTTACAACCTTGGAACACTACCTCCAGGAAGACTCTTTTGCACTAGTAACAAGAGTTGAGAACGTAATAATGCTGCCGCCTTGTGGCTGTTTCCCATAACAGCAGCTTTAAACCAAGTGCTAATGGTTGCTTAATAGGCACAAGGACTGCAGGGCTATAAATGACACCTGTCCCCAAAAAATGCCCTGGCGTAGGGAATAGGCAAGAAAATTCAACACATGACAAATGTTTCAAGAAGTCAATATGAAGAGGGAAGTTTTAGTCACTCTTTAAATAAAAAAGGAAAAGGACAAAAAAGGACATGCCTAAAGCTCAGTATAAGGAATTATTAGCCACATGCAAATCCAACTTCCAAAAAGGTTTCAGCTTACACCAGTCAAATGACCATCAGCAAAAAGTCTACAAACTATAAATGCTGAAGGGCTTTTAGAGAACTCTGTACCTTCTAGCTGCTGGTGGAATGTAAAATGGTAACAGCACTAACGAAAACTGAACGGAGCTGCTTTAAAAGGTAAAAATTAAGCTACCATATGATGCTGCAGGGCACCTTTTGGGCCTATAACCTAAGACCACAAGAATCGGAAAGACAGAGGCAGGCAAATGGTACTGCAGCAATATTGAAATTGCCAAGACATGGAAGCAAGAAAAAGGTCCATAATCAGATGAATGGACAAAGAAGAAGTGGTATATGGACAGATCGGAGTATCAGTCACAAAAAAAATAAAACAATGGCATATGCAGCACCACAGATGAGCCTAGAGATAATCACACAATGTGAAGTAAGTCAGAATGCGAAAGACAAATGCCCTATGATGTCCCTTATGTTATCTGAAAATTCATAAAAATGAACATATTTCCTAGAGAAAGGCAATCTCAGATTGAGAAGACAAACTTATGGTTAAGCCATAGAAAAGGTGTGAGGAATGGATAAATTAGGATATTGGGGTTAACACACATATATTAATACATATAAAATATATAATCCCCAAAGACCTATGGAATACCAAAAGTGGTCTACTCAACACTCTGTAACAACCTACATGGGAAAGGACCCAAAGATCAACAGATATATATGTATATGTGTAAATGAACAAGATTCTGTACACCTAGAAAAAAAGACATTTTTCAATCAAATTTGCTCTGATAAAAACTACAACTTAAAGACACAAACAAGAATTACGGAGGCTAAAACTTACGGGGGTTTGTCCTGGCACATTCCACTCTAATCTGCAACCTAAAAGCACAACTTGCAGCAAGGTTCTGTTTGCCTAGCAAGCAGAGTTGGCAACATGGAAATGCTGCCACCCTAAGGCTGTTTCCTCAAACAGCAGCTTTAAATCTACTGCTAATGGTCACTAATATTCACAAGGACTGCAGGGCTGTAAATGACTCATGCCCTCAAAAAATGTCCTGGGGTAGGGAATGGCCAAAAAAATCGAAACGTGGCAAATTTTTCAAGAAGGCAATTTGAAGTTGTAACTTTAGCTCCATCTTAAAAAAAAATGAAAAGAACATTGATAAACGCAAAACATCAGGAATTATGAGACGCATGCAAATCCAATCTACACAAAGCTATCACCTCACACCAGTCAGAATGACCATCAGCAAAATGTCAACAGACAGAGCATTAACCAAGATGGCGGAGTAGAAGGACGTGCTCTCACTCCCTCTTGCGAGAGCACCAGAATCACAACTGGCTGCTGGACAATCACTGACAGGAAGACCCTGGACTACACCAAGGAGGATACCGCACGTCCAAGGACAGAGGAGAAGCCACAGTGAGACGGTAGGAGGGCGCAATCAGAGTAAAATCAAATCCCATAACTGCTGGGTGGGTGACTCAGAGACTGGCGAACACTTATACCACAGAAGTCCACCCACTGGAGTGAAGGTTCTGAGCCCCACGTCAGGCTTCCCAACCTGGGGGTCCTGCAACGGGAGGAGGAATTCCTAGAGAATCAGACTTTGAAGCCTAGTGGGAATTGATTGCAGGACTCCTACAGGACTGGGGGAAACAGAGACCCCACTCTTGGAGGGCACACACAAAGTAGTGTGCGCATCGGGACCCAGGGGAAGGAGCAGTGACCCTGGGGGAGACTGAACCAGACCTACCTGCTGGTGTTTGGGGGTCTCCTGCAGAGGCGGGGCGTGGCTCTGTTTCACCGTGGGGACAAGGACACTGGCAGCGGAGGTTCTGGGAAGTGCTCCTTGGCGTGAGCCCTCCCAGAGTCTGCCATTAACCCCACCAAAGAGCCCAGGTAGGCTCCAGTGTTGGGTTGCCTCAGGCAAAACAACCAACAGGGAGGGAACCCAGCCCCACCCATCAACAGTCAAGTGGATTAAAGTTTTACTGAGCTCTGACCGCCACAGCAACAGTCAGCTCTACCCACCACCAGAGCCTCCCATCAAGCCTCTTAGATAGCCTCAACCACCAGAGGGCAGACAGCAGAAACAAGAAAAACGACAATCCTGCAGCCTGTGGACCAAAAACCACAGTTACAGAAAGATAGACAAGATGAAAAGGCAGAGGGCTATGTACCAGATGAAGGAACAAGAAAAAACCCCAGAAAAACAACTAAATGAAGTGGAGATAGGCAACCTTCCAGAAAAAGAATTCAGAATAATGATAGTGAAGATGATCCAGGACCTCGGAATAAGAATGGAGGCAAAGATTGAGAAGATGCAAGAAATGATTAACAAAGACCTAGAAGAATTAAAGAACAAACAAACAGAGATGACCAATACAATAAGTGAAATGAAAACTACGCTAGAAGGAATCAATAGCAGAATAACTGAGGCAGAAGAACGGATAAGTGACCTGGAAGACAGAATGGTGGAATTCACTGCTGCGGAACAGAATAAAGAAAAAAGAATGAAAAGAAATGAAGACAGCCTGAGAGACCTCTGGGACAACATTAAATGCAACAACATTCGCATTATAGGGGTCCCAGAAGGAGAAGAGAGAGAGAAAGGACCAGAGAAAATATTTGAAGAGATTATAGTCGAAAACTTCCCTAACATGGGAAAGGAAATAGCCACCCAAGTCCAGGAAGCGCAGAGAGTCCCATACAGGATAAACCCAAGGAGAAACACGCCGAGACACATAGTAATCAAAGTGGCAAAAATTAAAGACAAAGAAAAATTATTGAAAGCAGCAAGGGAAAAACGACAAATAACATACAAGGGAACTCCCATAAGGTTAACAGCTGATTTCTCAGCAGAAACTCTACAAGCCAGAAGGGAGTGGCATGATATACTTAAAGTGATGAAAGGGAAGAACCTACAACCAAGATTACTCTACCCGGCAAGGATCTCATCTAGATTTGATGGAGAAATCAAAAGCTTTACAGACAAGCAAAAGCTACGAGAATTCAGCACCACCAAACCAGCTCTACAACAAATGCTAAAGGAACTTCTCTAAGTGGGAAACACAAGAGAAGAAAAGGACCTACAAAAACAAACCCAAAACAATTAAGAAAATGGTCATAGGAACATACATATCGATAATTACCTTAAACGTGAATGGATTAAATGCCCCAACCAAAAGACATAGACTGGCTGAATGGATACAAAAACAAGACCCATATATATGCTATCTACAAGAGACCCACTTTAGACCTAGGGACACATACAGACTGAAAGTGAGGCGATGGAAAAGGATATTCCATGCAAATGGAAATCAAAAGAAAGCTGGAGTAGCTATACTCATATCAGATAAAATAGACTTTAAAATAAAGAATGTTACAAGAGACAAGGAAGGACACTACATAACGATCAAGGGATCAATCCAAGAAGAAGATATAACAATTATAAATATATATGCACCCAACATAGGAGCACCTCAATACATAAGGCAACTGCTAACAGCTATAAAAGAGGAGATCGACAGTAACACAATCATAGTGGGGGACTTTAACACCTCACTTACACCAATGGACAGATCATCCAAAATGAAAATGAATAAGGAAACAGAAGCTTTAAATGACACAACAGACCAGTTAGATTTAACTGGTATATATAGGACATTCCATCCAAAACCAGCAGATTACACGTTCTTCTCAAGTGCGCACGGAACATTCTCCAGGATAGATCACATCTTGGGTCACAAATCAAGCCTCAGTAAATTTAAGAAAATTGAAATCATATCAAGCATCTTTTCGGACCACAACGCTATGAGATTAGAAATGAATTACAGGGAAAAAAACGTAAAACAGACAAACACGTGGAGGCTAAACAATACGTTACTAAATAACCAAGAGATCACTGAAGAAATCAGAGAGGAAATCAAAAAATACCTAGAGACAAATGACAATGAAAACACGACGACCCAAAACCTATGGGATGCAGCAAAAGCAGTTCTAAGAGGGAAGTTGATAGCTATACAAGCCTATCTCAGGAAACAAGAAAAATCTCAAGTAAACAATCTAACCTTACACCTAAAGAAACTAGAGAAAGAAGAACAAACAAAACCCAAAGTTAGCAGAAGGAAAGAAATCATAAAGATCAGAGCAGAAATAAATGAAATAGAAACAAAGAAAACAATAGCAAAGATCAATAAAACTAAAAGTTGGTTCTTTGAGAAGATAAACAAAATTGATAAGCCATTAGCCCAGACTCATCAAGAAAAAGAGGGAGAGGACTCAAATCAATAAAATCAGAAATGAAAAAGGAGAAGTTACAACAGACACCGCAGAAATACAAAGCATCCCAAGAGACTACTACGAGCAACTTTACGCCAATAAAATGGACAACCTGGAAGAAATGGACACATTTTTAGAAAGGTATAACCTTCCAAGACTGAACCAGGAAGAAACAGAAAATATGAACAGACCAATCACAAGTAATGAAATTGAAACTGTGATTAAGAATCTTCCAACAAACAAAAGTCCAGGACCAGATGGCTTCACAGGTGAATTCTATCAAACATTTAGAGAAGAGCTAAGACCTATCCTTCTCAAACTCTTCCAAAAATTGCAGAGGAAGGAACACTCCCAAACTCATTCTATGAGGCCACCATCACCCTGATACCAAAACCAGACAAAGACACTACAAAAAAAGAAAATTACAGACCAATATCACTGATGAATATAGATGCAAAAATCCTCAACAAAACACTAGCAAACAGAATCCAACAACACATTAAAAGGATCATACACCACGATCAAGTGGGATTTATCCCAGGGATGCAAGGATTCGTCAATATACGCAAATCAATCAATGTGATACACCATCTTAACAAATTGAAGAATAAAAACCATATGATCATCTCAATAGATGCAGAAAAAGCTTTTGACAAAATTCAACACCCATTTATGATAAAAACTCTCCAGAAAGTGGGCATAGAGGGAACCTACCTCAACATAATAAAGGCCATATATGACAAACCCACAGCAAACATCATTCTCAAAGGTGAAAAACTGAAAGCATTTCCTCTAAGATCAGGAACGAGACAAGGATGTCCACTCTCACCGCTATTATTCAACATAGTTCTGGAAGTCCTATGCACGGCAATCAGAGAAGAAAAAGAAATAAAAGGAATACAAATTGGAAAAGAGGAGGTAAAACTGTCACTGTTTGCGGATGACATGATACTATACATAGAGAATCCTAAAACTGCCACCAGAAAACTGCTAGAGCTAATGAATGAATATGCTAAAGTTGCAGGATACAAAATGAATGCACAGAAATCTCTTGCATTCCTATACACTAATGATGAAAAATCTGAAAGAGAAATTATGGAAACACTCCCATTTACCATTGCAACAAAAAGAATAAAATACCTAGGAGTAAACCTACCTAGGGAGACAAAAGACCTGTATGCAGAAAACTATAAGACACTGATGAAAGAAATTAAAGATGATACCAACAGATGGAGAGATATACCATGTTCTTGGATTGGAAGAATCAACATTGTGATAATGAGTATACTACCCAAAGCAATATACAGATTCAACGCAATCCCTATCAAATTACCAATGGCATTTTTTACGGAGCTAGAACAAATCATCTTAAAATTTGTATGGAGTCACAAAAGACCCCGAATAGCCAAAGCAGTCTTGAGGGAAAAAAATGGAGCTGGAGGAATCAGACTCCCTGACTTCAGACTATACTACAAAGCTACAGTAATCAAGACAATATGGTACTGGCACAAAAACAGAAACATAGATCAATGGAACAAGATAGCAAGCCCACAGATTAACCCACGCACCTATGGTCAACTAATCTATGACAAAGGAGGCAAAGATATACAATGGAGAAAAGACAGTCTCTTCAATAAGTGGTGCTGGGAAAACTGGACAGCTACATGCAAAAGAATGAAATTAGAATACTCCCTAACACCATACACAAAAATAAACTCAAAATGGATTAGAGACCTAAATATAAGACTGGACACTATAAAACCCTTAGAGGAAAACATAGGAAGAACACTCTTTGACATAAATCACAGCAAGATCTTTTTTGATCCACCTCCTAGAGTAATGGAAATAAAAACAAAAATAAACAAATGGGACCTAATGAAACCTCAAAGCTTTTGCACAGCAAAGGAAACCATAAACAAGACGAAAAGACAACCCTCGGAATGGGAGAAAATATTTGCAAACGAATCAACGGACAAAGGATTAATCTCCAAAATATATAAACAGCTCATTCAGCTCAATATTAAAGAAACAAACACCCCAATCCAAAAATGGGCAGAAGACCTAAGTAGACATTTCTCCAAAGAAGACATACAGACGGCCACGAAGCACATGAAAAGATGCTCAACATCGCTAATTATTAGAGAAATGCAAATCAAAACTACAATGAGGTATCACCTCACTCCTGTTAGAATGGGCATCATCAGAAAATCTACAAACAACAAATGCTGGAGAGGGTGTGGAGAAAAGGGAACCCTCTTGCACTGTTGGTGGGAATGTAAATTGATACAGCCACTATGGAGAACAATATGGAGGTTCCTTAAAAAACTAAAAATAGAATTACCATATGACCCAGCAATCCCACTACTGAGCATATACCCAGAGAAAACCGTAATTCAAAAAGACACATGCACCCGAATGTTCATTGCAGCACTATTTACAATAGCCAGGTCATGGAAGCAACCTAAATGCCCATCAACAGACGAATGGATAAAGAAGTTGTGGTACATATATACAATGGAATATTACTCAGCCATAAAAAGGAACGAAATTGAGTCATTTGTTGAGAAGTGGATGGATCTAGAGACTGTCATACAGAGTGAAGTAAGTCACAAAGAGAAAAACAAATATCGTATATTAATGCATGTATGTGGAACCCAGAAAAATGGTACAGATGAGCCGGTTTGCAGGGCAGAAGTTGAGACACAGATGTAGAGAATGGACATATGGACACCAA
>NW_028124156.1:0-33439 GCF_965194825.1 Balaenoptera physalus | reverse complement strand
CTTCCCGTTCATCCTCAGGACAAATTGCAACCTGTACGGAACAGGAGGTTAAAGGTGCTGATGCTCCAAGTAGGGAGATTGCTAGTAAAGTGGCTGGAATGGCGAACCCGAGCACAAGGAGATGAGAAATGAGGTGCGTTTTAGAAACCTTTCCCCATCACACGGTGTACCATCTTCTGGGTTTCTCATGCATGTTTTCGATGTAGGAAGATGCCCTTGAACCTGGAGATTTGGGATCCATGCGATGGGTAGCACGCAGTATTACTTTAAAGGGTCTGCGTTTGCTCACCCAACCTTACCAAACCTCTCAGCCCCAAGAGTGTCCACCCTTATGTCTCATCCAGCTGTGGGTCTAGATATGGTCAATCCAGGTTGCATCACAGCCCCTGAACGAATTGTGTAAGAATTTCTCTCTCTTTCCCTGTCTTTGTTTCATGGGTTTTTAAAAGTAATTTATTTTTATAATGGGGTTTAGCTGCTTTTCACGGCTGTGTTTATGCCGCTTTACACCCACTTGACACACTAATAGAGAGATATCAATACATAGGTTTTAAGATTATTACTAGTCAGATATATTCTTGTGCGGTGAATCGGGCGTGTTGAGTCCAGTTCTCTGAGCAAGGAGTAGGTCTTGTCTATTACATATTGGGTTTATGGAACGGTATCTGAGCTAATTTGAAACTCTTGTTTTATGTATCACCCCACCTCACCTTTCCCGTTAAGCAGCCATAGTGTGTTTTCTGCATGTGTGACTCTGTTCTGTTTTGTAATTCAGTTCAAGTGTAACGATTTTTACATTCCCTCTGTAAGTGACACCTTATGAGAAGTGTCCTTTTCTGTGTGACTTATTTCACTTAGAATCGTCTTACCTAAATCCACTCATCATGCTGCTACTAGCCTTATGACATTGATTTCATGGCTGAGTGTTATTCCATTGTACATAAGGACCACAACTTTTTGATCCATTTTTCGCTTTCCTGGGATATTTAAGGTGGAATGAAGTGGAGGTCCTTGTCAACAGAGCAGCCCTAAACTTTGGGGTGCTTGTGTCTTGCTGATTTTCAATTTTCCCACTTTATCCCCCCATGCGTGGAAGTGCCCTATGCTCTCTAAGCTGTGTTTCTTAGATGTTTCAGGACACACCGTACACTTCTCCAGAGTGGCTGTTGGCAATTTACATCCCACCCATCAGTGTAGCAAGGCTCCCATTTCTCCATGGCCTGTCCTGCATTTCTGGTTTTGACACTTTTTTCAGCATGGCCCTTTTGACCGATGGGAAGCGAGACTTCTTTGTAGCGCTGATTTGCCTTTCCAGGTTGCTTGGTTGGCCAAAAAGGGCGTATGCGTTTTTTCCTGAATATATTCAGGAAAAAACGCATACGCCCTTTTTGGCCAAGGGCATCATTGTCAACATTTTGCCGCTTTTCATGTGCTTTAAAGGCGATTCGAATCTACCTCCTGAAATCTGTTTCCTGCAATTCTGCCTTGATTTCAAATCCTCTTCTTTGCCTTCCCTCAATATATTTGTGGACGAGAGTTATCATTTATAACTCTGCAGGTTTGTGAATTGCAGTGCCCTGAAGCTCCATTTTACAAGTCGCATTTTTGGGAGCTGGCCGCAAAAGCGCAGGATGGCTTCAGGCCCTGTTCTGGTTCCGGGGGGCAGGCTGAGCCTGTGGTTAATTCTTCTTCCTGATGGGAAAATAGAGTGACCTGTGCCTGTCCCAACACCAAGAGCTAGTCTCTCATTGGTTCCCCGTCTTCCCGTTCATCCTCAGGACAAATTGCAACCTGTACGGAACAGGAGGTTAAAGGTGCTGATGCTCAAAGTAGGGAGATTGCTAGTAAAGTGGCTGGAATGGCGAACCCGAGCACAAGGAGATGAGAAATGACGTGCGTTTTACAAACCTTTCCCCATCACACGGTGTACCATCTTCTGGGTTTCTCATGCATGTTTTCGATGTAGGAAGATGCCCTTGAACCTGGAGATTTGGGATCCATGCGATGGGTAGCACGCAGTATTACTTTAAAGGGTCTGCGTTTGCTCACCCAACCTCACCAAACCTCTCAGCCCCAAGAGTGTCCACCCTTATGTCTCATCCAGCTGTGGGTCTAGATATGGTCAATCCAGGTTGCATCACAGCCCCTGAACGAATTGTGTAAGAATTTCTCTCTCTTTCCCTGTCTTTGTTTCATGGGTTTTTAAAAGTAATTTATTTTTATAATGGGGTTTAGCTGCTTTTCACGGCTGTGTTTATGCCGCTTTACACCCACTTGACACACTAATAGAGAGATATCAATACATAGGTTTTAAGATTATTACTAGTCAGATATATTCTTGTGCGGTGAATCGGGCGTGTTGAGTCCAGTTCTCTGAGCAAGGAGTAGGTCTTGTCTATTACATATTGGGTTTATGGAACGGTATCTGAGCTAATTTGAAACTCTTGTTTTATGTATCACCCCACCTCACCTTTCCCGTTAAGCAGCCATAGTGTGTTTTCTGCATGTGTGACTCTGTTCTGTTTTGTAATTCAGTTCAAGTGTAACGGTTTTTACATTCCCTCTATAAGTGACACCTTATGAGAAGTGTCCTTTTCTGTGTGACTTATTTCACTTAGAATCGTCTTACCTAAATCCACTCATCATGCTGCTACTAGCCTTATGACATTGATTTCATGGCTGAGTGTTATTCCATTGTACATAAGGACCACAACTTTTTGATCCATTTTTCGCTTTCCTGGGATATTTAAGGTGGAATGAAGTGGAGGTCCTTGTCAACAGAGCAGCCCTAAACTTTGGGGTGCTTGTGTCTTGCTGATTTTCAATTTTCCCACTTTATCCCCCCATGCGTGGAAGTGCCCTATGCTCTCTAAGCTTTGTTTCTTAGATGTTTCAGGACACACCGTACACTTCTCCAGAGTGGCTGTTGGCAATTTACATCCCACCCATCAGTGTAGCAAGGCTCCCATTTCTCCATGGCCTGTCCTGCATTTCTGGTTTTGACACTTTTTTCAGCATGGCCCTTTTGACCGATGGGAAGCGAGACTTCTTTGTAGCGCTGATTTGCCTTTCCAGGTTGCTTGGTTGGCCAAAAAGGGCGTATGCGTTTTTTCCGGAATATATTCAGGAAAAAACTCATACGCCCTTTTTGGCCAAGGGCATCATTGTCAACGTTTTGCCGCTTTTCAGGTGCTTTAAAGGTGATTCGAATCTACCTCCTGAAATCTGTTTCTTGCAATTCTGCCTTGATTTCAAATCCTCTTCTTTGCCTTCCCTCAATATATTTGTGGACGAGAGTTATCATTTATAACTCTGCAGGTTTGTGAATTGCAGTGCCCTGAAGCTCCATTTTACAAGTCGCATTTTTGGGAGCTGGCCGCAAAAGCGCAGGATGGCTTCAGGCCCTGTTCTGGTTCCGGGGGGCAGGCTGAGCCTGTGGTTAATTCTTCTTCCTGATGGGAAAATAGAGTGACCTGTGCCTGTCCCAACAACAAGAGCTAGTCTCTCATTGGTTCCCCGTCTTCCCGTTCATCCTCAGGACAAATTGCAACCTGTACGGAGCAGGAGGTTAAAGGTGCTGATGCTCAAAGTAGGGAGATTGCTAGTAAAGTGGCTGGAATGGCGAACCCGAGCACAAGGAGATGAGAAATGAGGTGCGTTTTAGAAACCTTTCCCCATCACACGGTGTACCATCTTCTGGGTTTCTCATGCATGTTTTCGATGTAGGAAGATGCCCTTGAACCTGGAGATTTGGGATCCATGCGATGGGTAGCACGCAGTATTACTTTAAAGGGTCTGCGTTTGCTCACCCAACCTCACCAAACCTCTCAGCCCCAAGAGTGTCCACCCTTATGTCTCATCCAGCTGTGGGTCTAGATATGGTCAATCCAGGTTGCATCACAGCCCCTGAACGAATTGTGTAAGAATTTCTCTCTCTTTCCCTGTCTTTGTTTCATGGGTTTTTAAAAGTAATTTATTTTTATAATGGGGTTTAGCTGCTTTTCACGGCTGTGTTTATGCCGCTTTACACCCACTTGACACACTAACAGAGAGATATCAATACATAGGTTTTAAGATTATTACTAGTCAGATATATTCTTGTGCGGTGAATCGGGCGTGTTGAGTCCAGTTCTCTGAGCAAGGAGTAGGTCTTGTCTATTACATATTGGGTTTATGGAACGGTATCTGAGCTAATTTGAAACTCTTGTTTTATGTATCACCCCACCTCACCTTTCCCGTTAAGCAGCCATAGTGTGTTTTCTGCATGTGTGACTCTGTTCTGTTTTGTAATTCAGTTCAAGTGTAACGGTTTTTACATTCCCTCTATAAGTGACACCTTATGAGAAGTGTCCTTTTCTGTGTGACTTATTTCACTTAGAATCGTCTTACCTAAATCCACTCATCATGCTGCTACTAGCCTTATGACATTGATTTCATGGCTGAGTGTTATTCCATTGTACATAAGGACCACAACTTTTTGATCCATTTTTCGCTTTCCTGGGATATTTAAGGTGGAATGAAGTGGAGGTCCTTGTCAACAGAGCAGCCCTAAACTTTGGGGTGCTTGTGTCTTGCTGATTTTCAATTTTCCCACTTTATCCCCCCATGCGTGGAAGTGCCCTATGCTCTCTAAGCTTTGTTTCTTAGATGTTTCAGGACACACCGTACACTTCTCCGGAGTGGCTGTTGGCAATTTACATCCCACCCATCAGTGTAGCAAGGCTCCCATTTCTCCATGGCCTGTCCTGCATTTCTGGTTTTGACACTTTTTTCAGCATGGCCCTTTTGACCGATGGGAAGCGAGACTTCTTTGTAGCGCTGATTTGCCTTTCCAGGTTGCTTGGTTGGCCAAAAAGGGCGTATGCGTTTTTTCCGGAATATATTCAGGAAAAAACTCATACGCCCTTTTTGGCCAAGGGCATCATTGTCAACGTTTTGCCGCTTTTCAGGTGCTTTAAAGGTGATTCGAATCTACCTCCTGAAATCTGTTTCTTGCAATTCTGCCTTGATTTCAAATCCTCTTCTTTGCCTTCCCTCAATATATTTGTGGACGAGAGTTATCATTTATAACTCTGCAGGTTTGTGAATTGCAGTGCCCTGAAGCTCCATTTTACAAGTCGCATTTTTGGGAGCTGGCCGCAAAAGCGCAGGATGGCTTCAGGCCCTGTTCTGGTTCCGGGGGGCAGGCTGAGCCTGTGGTTAATTCTTCTTCCTGATGGGAAAATAGAGTGACCTGTGCCTGTCCCAACAACAAGAGCTAGTCTCTCATTGGTTCCCCGTCTTCCCGTTCATCCTCAGGACAAATTGCAACCTGTACGGAGCAGGAGGTTAAAGGTGCTGATGCTCAAAGTAGGGAGATTGCTAGTAAAGTGGCTGGAATGGCGAACCCGAGCACAAGGAGATGAGAAATGAGGTGCGTTTTAGAAACCTTTCCCCATCACACGGTGTACCATCTTCTGGGTTTCTCATGCATGTTTTCGATGTAGGAAGATGCCCTTGAACCTGGAGATTTGGGATCCATGCGATGGGTAGCACGCAGTATTACTTTAAAGGGTCTGCGTTTGCTCACCCAACCTCACCAAACCTCTCAGCCCCAAGAGTGTCCACCCTTATGTCTCATCCAGCTGTGGGTCTAGATATGGTCAATCCAGGTT
Source organism: Balaenoptera physalus (assembly GCF_965194825.1). Lineage (NCBI taxonomy): Eukaryota > Metazoa > Chordata > Mammalia > Artiodactyla > Balaenopteridae > Balaenoptera > Balaenoptera physalus. Next base: position 27,785 of record NW_028124156.1, on the reverse strand, counting down.
GCATCACAGCCCCTGAACGAATTGTGTAAGAATTTCTCTCTCTTTCCCTGTCTTTGTTTCATGGGTTTTTAAAAGTAATTTATTTTTATAATGGGGTTTAGCTGCTTTTCACGGCTGTGTTTATGCCGCTTTACACCCACTTGACACACTAACAGAGAGATATCAATACATAGGTTTTAAGATTATTACTAGTCAGATATATTCTTGTGCGGTGAATCGGGCGTGTTGAGTCCAGTTCTCTGAGCAAGGAGTAGGTCTTGTCTATTACATATTGGGTTTATGGAACGGTATCTGAGCTAATTTGAAACTCTTGTTTTATGTATCACCCCACCTCACCTTTCCCGTTAAGCAGCCATAGTGTGTTTTCTGCATGTGTGACTCTGTTCTGTTTTGTAATTCAGTTCAAGTGTAACGGTTTTTACATTCCCTCTATAAGTGACACCTTATGAGAAGTGTCCTTTTCTGTGTGACTTATTTCACTTAGAATCGTCTTACCTAAATCCACTCATCATGCTGCTACTAGCCTTATGACATTGATTTCATGGCTGAGTGTTATTCCATTGTACATAAGGACCACAACTTTTTGATCCATTTTTCGCTTTCCTGGGATATTTAAGGTGGAATGAAGTGGAGGTCCTTGTCAACAGAGCAGCCCTAAACTTTGGGGTGCTTGTGTCTTGCTGATTTTCAATTTTCCCACTTTATCCCCCCATGCGTGGAAGTGCCCTATGCTCTCTAAGCTTTGTTTCTTAGATGTTTCAGGACACACCGTACACTTCTCCAGAGTGGCTGTTGGCAATTTACATCCCACCCATCAGTGTAGCAAGGCTCCCATTTCTCCATGGCCTGTCCTGCATTTCTGGTTTTGACACTTTTTTCAGCATGGCCCTTTTGACCGATGGGAAGCGAGACTTCTTTGTAGCGCTGATTTGCCTTTCCAGGTTGCTTGGTTGGCCAAAAAGGGCGTATGCGTTTTTTCCGGAATATATTCAGGAAAAAACGCATACGCCCTTTTTGGCCAAGGGCATCATTGTCAACGTTTTGCCGCTTTTCAGGTGCTTTAAAGGCGATTCGAATCTACCTCCTGAAATCTGTTTCTTGCAATTCTGCCTTGATTTCAAATCCTCTTCTTTGCCTTCCCTCAATATATTTGTGGACGAGAGTTATCATTTATAACTCTGCAGGTTTGTGAATTGCAGTGCCCTGAAGCTCCATTTTACAAGTCGCATTTTTGGGAGCTGGCCGCAAAAGCGCAGGATGGCTTCAGGCCCTGTTCTGGTTCCGGGGGGCAGGCTGAGCCTGTGGTTAATTCTTCTTCCTGATGGGAAAATAGAGTGACCTGTGCCTGTCCCAACACCAAGAGCTAGTCTCTCATTGGTTCCCCGTCTTCCCGTTCATCCTCAGGACAAATTGCAACCTGTACGGAACAGGAGGTTAAAGGTGCTGATGCTCCAAGTAGGGAGATTGCTAGTAAAGTGGCTGGAATGGCGAACCCGAGCACAAGGAGATGAGAAATGAGGTGCGTTTTAGAAACCTTTCCCCATCACACGGTGTACCATCTTCTGGGTTTCTCATGCATGTTTTCGATGTAGGAAGATGCCCTTGAACCTGGAGATTTGGGACCCATGCGATGGGTAGCACGCAATATTACTTTAAAGGGTCTGAATTTGCTCACCCAACCTCACCAAACCTCTCAGCCCCAAGAGTGTCCACCCTTATGTCTCATCCAGCTGTGGGTCTAGATATGGTCAATCCAGGTTGCATCACAGCCCCTGAACGAATTGTGTAAGAATTTCTCTCTCTTTCCCTGTCTTTGTTTCATGGGTTTTTAAAAGTAATTTATTTTTATAATGGGGTTTAGCTGCTTTTCACGGCTGTGTTTATGCCGCTTTACACCCACTTGACACACTAACAGAGAGATATCAATACATAGGTTTTAAGATTATTACTAGTCAGATATATTCTTGTGCGGTGAATCGGGCGTGTTGAGTCCAGTTCTCTGAGCAAGGAGTAGGTCTTGTCTATTACATATTGGGTTTATGGAACGGTATCTGAGCTAATTTGAAACTCTTGTTTTATGTATCACCCCAACTCACCTTTCCCGTTAAGCAGCCATAGTGTGTTTTCTGCATGTGTGACTCTGTTCTGTTTTGTAATTCAGTTCAAGTGTAACGGTTTTTACATTCCCTCTATAAGTGACACCTTATGAGAAGTGTCCTTTTCTGTGTGACTTATTTCACTTAGAATCGTCTTACCTAAATCCACTCATCATGCTGCTACTAGCCTTATGACATTGATTTCATGGCTGAGTGTTATTCCATTGTACATAAGGACCACAACTTTTTGATCCATTTTTCGCTTTCCTGGGATATTTAAGGTGGAATGAAGTGGAGGTCCTTGTCAACAGAGCAGCCCTAAACTTTGGGGTGCTTGTGTCTTGCTGATTTTCAATTTTCCCACTTTATCCCCTCATGCGTGGAAGTGCCCTATGCTCTCTAAGCTGTGTTTCTTAGATGTTTCAGGACACACCGTACACTTCTCCAGAGTGGCTGTTGGCAATTTACATCCCACCCATCAGTGTAGCAAGGCTCCCATTTCTCCATGGCCTGCCCTGCATTTCTGGTTTTGACACTTTTTTCAGCATGGCCCTTTTGACCGATGGGAAGCGAGACTTCTTTGTAGCGCTGATTTGCCTTTCCAGGTTGCTTGGTTGGCCAAAAAGGGCGTATGCGTTTTTTCCTGAATATATTCAGGAAAAAACGCATACGCCCTTTTTGGCCAAGGGCATCATTGTCAACATTTTGCCGCTTTTCATGTGCTTTAATGGTGATTCGAATCTACCTCCTGAAATCTGTTTCTTGCAATTCTGCCTTGATTTCAAATCCTCTTCTTTGCCTTCCCTCAATATATTTGTGGACGAGAGTTATCATTTATAACTCTGCAGGTTTGTGAATTGCAGTGCCCTGAAGCTCCATTTTACAAGTCGCGTTTTTGGGAGCTGGCCGCAAAAGCGCAGGATGGCTTCAGGCCCTGTTCTGGTTCCGGGGGGCAGGCTGAGCCTGTGGTTAATTCTTCTTCCTGATGGGAAAATAGAGTGACCTGTGCCTGTCCCAACACCAAGAGCTAGTCTCTCATTGGTTCCCCGTCTTCCCGTTCATCCTCAGGACAAATTGCAACCTGTACGGAACAGGAGGTTAAAGGTGCTGATGCTCCAAGTAGGGAGATTGCTAGTAAAGTGGCTGGAATGGCGAACCCGAGCACAAGGAGATGAGAAATGAGGTGCGTTTTAGAAACCTTTCCCCATCACACGGTGTACCATCTTCTGGGTTTCTCATGCATGTTTTCGATGTAGGAAGATGCCCTTGAACCTGGAGATTTGGGACCCATGCGATGGGTAGCACGCAGTATTACTTTAAAGGGTCTGCATTTGCTCACCCAACCTCACCAAACCTCTCAGCCCCAAGAGTGTCCACCCTTATGTCTCATCCAGCTGTGGGTCTAGATATGGTCAATCCAGGTTGCATCACAGCCCCTGAACGAATTGTGTAAGAATTTCTCTCTCTTTCCCTGTCTTTGTTTCATGGGTTTTTAAAAGTAATTTATTTTTATAATGGGGTTTAGCTGCTTTTCACGGCTGTGTTTATGCCGCTTTACACCCACTTGACACACTAAGAGAGAGATATCAATACATAGGTTTTAAGATTATTACTAGTCAGATATATTCTTGTGCGGTGAATCGGGCGTGTTGAGTCCAGTTCTCTGAGCAAGGAGTAGGTCTTGTCTATTACATATTGGGTTTATGGAACGGTATCTGAGCTAATTTGAAACTCTTGTTTTATGTATCACCCCACCTCACCTTTCCCGTTAAGCAGCCATAGTGTGTTTTCTGCATGTGTGACTCTGTTCTGTTTTGTAATTCAGTTCAAGTGTAACGGTTTTTACATTCCCTCTATAAGTGACACCTTATGAGAAGTGTCCTTTTCTGTGTGACTTATTTCACTTAGAATCGTCTTACCTAAATCCACTCATCATGCTGCTACTAGCCTTATGACATTGATTTCATGGCTGAGTGATATTCCATTGTACATAAGGACCACAACTTTTTGATCCATTTTTCGCTTTCCTGGGATATTTAAGGTGGAATGAAGTGGAGGTCCTTGTCAACAGAGCAGCCCTAAACTTTGGGGTGCTTGTGTCTTGCTGATTTTCAATTTTCCCACTTTATCCCCCCATGCGTGGAAGTGCCCTATGCTCTCTAAGCTGTGTTTTTTAGATGTTTCAGGACACACCGTACACTTCTCCAGAGTGGCTGTTGGCAATTTACATCCCACCTATCAGTGTAGCAAGGGTCCCATTTCTCCATGGACTGTCCTGCATTTCTGGTTTTGACACTTTTTTCAGCATGGCCCTTTTGACCGATGGGAAGCGAGACTTCTTTGTAGCGCTGATTTGCCTTTCCAGGTTGCTTGGTTGGCCAAAAAGGGCGTATGCGTTTTTTCCTGAATATATTCAGGAAAAAACGCATACGCCCTTTTTGGCCAAGGGCATCATTGTCAACGTTTTGCCGCTTTTCATGTGCTTTAAAGGCGATTCGAATCTACCTCCTGAAATCTGTTTCCTGCAATTCTGCCTTGGTTTCAAATCCTCTTCTTTGCCTTCCCTCAATATATTTGTGGACGAGAGTTATCATTTATAACTCTGCAGGTTTGTGAATTGCAGTGCCCTGAAGCTCCATTTTACAAGTCGCTTTTTTGGGAGCTGGCCACAAAAGCGCAGGATGGTTTCAGGCCCTGTTCTGGTTCCGGGGGGCAGGCTGAGCCTGTGGTTAATTCTTCTTCCTGATGGGAAAATAGAGTGACCTGTGCCTGTCCCAACACCAAGAGCTAGTCTCTCATTGGTTCCCTGTCTTCCCGTTCATCCTCAGGACAAATTGCAACCTGTACGGAACAGGAGGTTAAAGGTGCTGATGCTCCAAGTAGGGAGATTGCTAGTAAAGTGGCTGGAATGGCAAACCCGAGCACAAGGAGATGAGAAATGAGGTGCGTTTTAGAAACCTTTCCCCATCACACAGTGTACCATCTTCTGGGTTTCTCATGCATGTTTTCGATGTCGGAAGATGCCCTTGAACCTGGAGATTTGGGACCCATGCGATGGGTAGCACGCAATATTACTTTAAAGGGTCTGAATTTGCTCACCAAACCTCACCAAACCTCTCAGCCCCAAGAGTGTCCACCCTTATGTCTCATCCAGCTGTGGGTCTAGATATGGTCAATCCAGGTTGCATCACAGCCCCTGAACGAATTGTGTAAGAATTTCTCTCTCTTTCCCTGTCTTTGTTTCATGGGTTTTTAAAAGTAATTTATTTTTATAATGGGGTTTAGCTGCTTTTCACGGCTGTGTTTATGCCGCTTTACACCCACTTGACACACTAACAGAGAGATATCAATACATAGGTTTTAAGATTATTACTAGTCAGATATATTCTTGTGCGGTGAATCGGGCATGTTGAGTCCAGTTCTCTGAGCAAGGAGTAGGTCTTGTCTATTACATATTGGGTTTATGGAACGGTATCTGAGCTAATTTGAAACTCTTGTTTTATGTATCACCCCACCTCACCTTTCCCGTTAAGCAGCCATAGTGTGTTTTCTGCATGTGTGACTCTGTTCTGTTTTGTAATTCAGTTCAAGTGTAACGGTTTTTACATTCCCTCTATAAGTGACACCTTATGAGAAGTGTCCTTTTCTGTGTGACTTATTTCACTTAGAATCGTCTTACCTAAATCCACTCATCATGCTGCTACTAGCCTTATGACATTGATTTCATGGCTGAGTGTTATTCCATTGTACATAAGGACCACAACTTTTTGATCCATTTTTCGCTTTCCTGGGATATTTAAGGTGGAATGAAGTGGAGGTCCTTGTCAACAGAGCAGCCCTAAACTTTGGGGTGCTTGTGTCTTGCTGATTTTCAATTTTCCCACTTTATCCCCCCATGCGTGGAAGTGCCCTATGCTCTCTAAGCTGTGTTTCTTAGATGTTTCAGGACACACCGTACACTTCTCCAGAGTGGCTGTTGGCAATTTACATCCCACCCATCAGTGTAGCAAGGCTCCCATTTCTCCATGGCCTGCCCTGCATTTCTGGTTTTGACACTTTTTTCAGCATGGCCCTTTTGACCGATGGGAAGCGAGACTTCTTTGTAGCGCTGATTTGCCTTTCCAGGTTGCTTGGTTGGCCAAAAAGGGCGTATGCGTTTTTTCCTGAATATATTCAGGAAAAAACGCATACGCCCTTTTTGGCCAAGGGCATCATTGTCAACATTTTGCCGCTTTTCATGTGCTTTAATGGTGATTCGAATCTACCTCCTGAAATCTGTTTCTTGCAATTCTGCCTTGATTTCAAATCCTCTTCTTTGCCTTCCCTCAATATATTTGTGGACGAGAGTTATCATTTATAACTCTGCAGGTTTGTGAATTGCAGTGCCCTGAAGCTCCATTTTACAAGTCGCGTTTTTGGGAGCTGGCCGCAAAAGCGCAGGATGGCTTCAGGCCCTGTTCTGGTTCCGGGGGGCAGGCTGAGCCTGTGGTTAATTCTTCTTCCTGATGGGAAAATAGAGTGACCTGTGCCTGTCCCAACACCAAGAGCTAGTCTCTCATTGGTTCCCCGTCTTCCCGTTCATCCTCAGGACAAATTGCAACCTGTACGGAACAGGAGGTTAAAGGTGCTGATGCTCCAAGTAGGGAGATTGCTAGTAAAGTGGCTGGAATGGCGAACCCGAGCACAAGGAGATGAGAAATGAGGTGCGTTTTACAAACCTTTCCCCATCACACGGTGTACCATCTTCTGGGTTTCTCATGCATGTTTTCGATGTAGGAAGATGCCCTTGAACCTGGAGATTTGGGACCCATGCGATGGGTAGCACGCAGTATTACTTTAAAGGGTCTGCATTTGCTCACCCAACCTCACCAAACCTCTCAGCCCCAAGAGTGTCCACCCTTATGTCTCATCCAGCTGTGGGTCTAGATATGGTCAATCCAGGTTGCATCACAGCCCCTGAACGAATTGTGTAAGAATTTCTCTCTCTTTCCCTGTCTTTGTTTCATGGGTTTTTAAAAGTAATTTATTTTTATAATGGGGTTTAGCTGCTTTTCACGGCTGTGTTTATGCCGCTTTACACCCACTTGACACACTAACAGAGAGATATCAATACATAGGTTTTAAGATTATTACTAGTCAGATATATTCTTGTGCGGTGAATCGGGCGTGTTGAGTCCAGTTCTCTGAGCAAGGAGTAGGTCTTGTCTATTACATATTGGGTTTATGGAACGGTATCTGAGCTAATTTGAAACTCTTGTTTTATGTATCACCCCACCTCACCTTTCCCGTTAAGCAGCCATAGTGTGTTTTCTGCATGTGTGACTCTGTTCTGTTTTGTAATTCAGTTCAAGTGTAACGGTTTTTACATTCCCTCTATAAGTGACACCTTATGAGAAGTGTCCTTTTCTGTGTGACTTATTTCACTTAGAATCGTCTTACCTAAATCCACTCATCATGCTGCTACTAGCCTTATGACATTGATTTCATGGCTGAGTGATATTCCATTGTACATAAGGACCACAACTTTTTGATCCATTTTTCGCTTTCCTGGGATATTTAAGGTGGAATGAAGTGGAGGTCCTTGTCAACAGAGCAGCCCTAAACTTTGGGGTGCTTGTGTCTTGCTGATTTTCAATTTTCCCACTTTATCCCCCCATGCGTGGAAGTGCCCTATGCTCTCTAAGCTGTGTTTTTTAGATGTTTCAGGACACACCGTACACTTCTCCAGAGTGGCTGTTGGCAATTTACATCCCACCTATCAGTGTAGCAAGGGTCCCATTTCTCCATGGACTGTCCTGCATTTCTGGTTTTGACACTTTTTTCAGCATGGCCCTTTTGACCGATGGGAAGCGAGACTTCTTTGTAGCGCTGATTTGCCTTTCCAGGTTGCTTGGTTGGCCAAAAAGGGCGTATGCGTTTTTTCCTGAATATATTCAGGAAAAAACGCATACGCCCTTTTTGGCCAAGGGCATCATTGTCAACGTTTTGCCGCTTTTCATGTGCTTTAAAGGCGATTCGAATCTACCTCCTGAAATCTGTTTCCTGCAATTCTGCCTTGGTTTCAAATCCTCTTCTTTGCCTTCCCTCAATATATTTGTGGACGAGAGTTATCATTTATAACTCTGCAGGTTTGTGAATTGCCGTGCCCTGAAGCTCCATTTTACAAGTCGCTTTTTTGGGAGCTGGCCACAAAAGCGCAGGATGGTTTCAGGCCCTGTTCTGGTTCCGGGGGGCAGGCTGAGCCTGTGGTTAATTCTTCTTCCTGATGGGAAAATAGAGTGACCTGTGCCTGTCCCAACACCAAGAGCTAGTCTCTCATTGGTTCCCTGTCTTCCCGTTCATCCTCAGGACAAATTGCAACCTGTACGGAACAGGAGGTTAAAGGTGCTGATGCTCCAAGTAGGGAGATTGCTAGTAAAGTGGCTGGAATGGCAAACCCGAGCACAAGGAGATGAGAAATGAGGTGCGTTTTAGAAACCTTTCCCCATCACACAGTGTACCATCTTCTGGGTTTCTCATGCATGTTTTCGATGTAGGAAGATGCCCTTGAACCTGGAGATTTGGGACCCATGCGATGGGTAGCACGCAGTATTACTTTAAAGGGTCTGCATTTGCTCACCCAACCTCACCAAACCTCTCAGCCCCAAGAGTGTCCACCCTTATGTCTCATCCAGCTGTGGGTCTAGATATGGTCAATCCAGGTTGCATCACAGCCCCTGAACGAATTGTGTAAGAATTTCTCTCTCTTTCCCTGTCTTTGTTTCATGGGTTTTTAAAAGTAATTTATTTTTATAATGGGGTTTAGCTGCTTTTCACGGCTGTGTTTATGCCGCTTTACACCCACTTGACACACTAAGAGAGAGATATCAATACATAGGTTTTAAGATTATTACTAGTCAGATATATTCTTGTGCGGTGAATCGGGCGTGTTGAGTCCAGTTCTCTGAGCAAGGAGTAGGTCTTGTCTATTACATATTGGGTTTATGGAACGGTATCTGAGCTAATTTGAAACTCTTGTTTTATGTATCACCCCACCTCACCTTTCCCGTTAAGCAGCCATAGTGTGTTTTCTGCATGTGTGACTCTGTTCTGTTTTGTAATTCAGTTCAAGTGTAACGATTTTTACATTCCCTCTGTAAGTGACACCTTATGAGAAGTGTCCTTTTCTGTGTGACTTATTTCACTTAGAATCGTCTTACCTAAATCCACTCATCATGCTGCTACTAGCCTTATGACATTGATTTCATGGCTGAGTGTTATTCCATTGTACATAAGGACCACAACTTTTTGATCCATTTTTCGCTTTCCTGGGATATTTAAGGTGGAATGAAGTGGAGGTCCTTGTCAACAGAGCAGCCCTAAACTTTGGGGTGCTTGTGTCTTGCTGATTTTCAATTTTCCCACTTTATCCCCCATGCGTGGAAGTGCCCTATGCTCTCTAAGCTGTGTTTCTTAGATGTTTCAGGACACACCGTACACTTCTCCAGAGTGGCTGTTGGCAATTTACATCCCACCCATCAGTGTAGCAAGGCTCCCATTTCTCCATGGCCTGTCCTGCATTTCTGGTTTTGACACTTTTTTCAGCATGGCCCTTTTGACCGATGGGAAGCGAGACTTCTTTGTAGCGCTGATTTGCCTTTCCAGGTTGCTTGGTTGGCCAAAAAGGGCGTATGCGTTTTTTCCGGAATATATTCAGGAAAAAACGCATACGCCCTTTTTGGCCAAGGGCATCATTGTCAACGTTTTGCCGCTTTTCATGTGCTTTAAAGGCGATTCGTATCTACCTCCTGAAATCTGTTTCCTGCAATTCTGCCTTGATTTCAAATCCTCTTGTTTGCCTTCCCTCAATATATTTGTGGACGAGAGTTATCATTTATAACTGTGCAGGTTTATGAATTGCAGTGCCCTGAAGCTCCATTTTACAAGTCGCTTTTTTGGGAGCTGGCCGCAAAAGCGCAGGATGGCTTCAGGCCCTGTTCTGGTTCCGGGGGGCAGGCTGAGCCTGTGGTTAATTCTTCTTCCTGATGGGAAAATAGAGTGACCTGTGCCTGTCCCAACACCAAGAGCTAGTCTCTCATTGGTTCCCCGTCTTCCCGTTCATCCTCAGGACAAATTGCAACCTGTACGGAACAGGAGGTTAAAGGTGCTGATGCTCCAAGTAGGGAGATTGCTAGTAAAGTGGCTGGAATGGCGAACCCGAGCACAAGGAGATGAGAAATGAGGTGCGTTTTAGAAACCTTTCCCCATCACACGGTGTACCATCTTCTGGGTTTCTCATGCATGTTTTCGGTGTAGGAAGATGCCCTTGAACCTGGAGATTTGGGACCCATGCGATGGGTAGCACGCAGTATTACTTTAAAGGGTCTGCGTTTGCTCACCCAACCTCACCAAACCTCTCAGCCCCAAGAGTGTCCACCCTTATGTCTCATCCAGCTGTGGGTCTAGATATGGTCAATCCAGGTTGCATCACAGCCCCTGAACGAATTGTGTAAGAATTTCTCTCTCTTTCCCTGTCTTTGTTTCATGGGTTTTTAAAAGTAATTTATTTTTATAATGGGGTTTAGCTGCTTTTCACGGCTGTGTTTATGCCGCTTTACACCCACTTGACACACTAACAGTGAGATATCAATACATAGGTTTTAAGATTATTACTAGTCAGATATATTCTTGTGCGGTGAATCGGGCATGTTGAGTCCAGTTCTCTGAGCAAGGAGTAGGTCTTGTGTATTACATATTGGGTTTATGGAACGGTATCTGAGCTAATTTGAAACTCTTGTTTTATGTATCACCCCACCTCACCTTTCCCGTTATGCAGCCATAGTGTGTTTTCTGCATGTGTGACTCTGTTCTGTTTTGTAATTCAGTTCAAGTGTAACGGTTTTTACATTACCTCTGTAAGTGACACCTTATGAGAAGTGTCCTTTTCTGTGTGACTTATTTCACTTAGAATCGTCTTACCTAAATCCACTCATCATGCTGCTACTAGCCTTATGACATTGATTTCATGGCTGAGTGTTATTCCATTGTACATAAGGACCACAAATTTTTGATCCATTTTTCGCTTTCCTGGGATATTTAAGGTGGAATGAAGTGGAGGTCCTTGTCAACAGAGCAGCCCTAAACTTTGGGGTGCTTGTGTCTTGCTGATTTTCAATTTTCCCTCTTTATCCCCCCATGCGTGGAAGTGCCCTATGCTCTCTAAGCTGTGTTTTTTAGATGTTTCAGGACACACCGTACACTTCTCCAGAGTGGCTGTTGGCAATTTACATCCCACCCATCAGTGTAGCAAGGCTCCCATTTCTCCATGGCCTGCCCTGCATTTCTGGTTTTGACACTTTTTTCAGCATGGCCCTTTTGACCGATGGGAAGCGAGACTTCTTTGTAGCGCTGATTTGCCTTTCCAGGTTGCTTGGTTGGCCAAAAAGGGCGTATGCGTTTTTTCCTGAATATATTCAGGAAAAAACGCATACGCCCTTTTTGGCCAAGGGCATCATTGTCAACGTTTTGCCGCTTTTCATGTGCTTTAATGGCGATTCCAATCTACCTCCTGAAATCTGTTTCTTGCAATTCTGCCTTGATTTCAAATCCTCTTCTTTGCCTTCCCTCAATATATTTGTGGACGAGAGTTATCATTTATAACTCTGCAGGTTTGTGAATTGCAGTGCCCTGAAGCTCCATTTTACAAGTCGCATTTTTGGGAGCTGGCCGCAAAAGCGCAGGATGGCTTCAGGCCCTGTTCTGGTTCCGGGGGGCAGGCTGAGCCTGTGGTTAATTCTTCTTCCTGATGGGAAAATAGAGTGACCTGTGCCTGTCCCAACACCAAGAGCTAGTCTCTCATTGGTTCCCCGTCTTCCCGTTCATCCTCAGGACAAATTGCAACCTGTACGGAACAGGAGGTTAAAGGTGCTGATGCTCCAAGTAGGGAGATTGCTAGTAAAGTGGCTGGAATGGCGAACCCGAGCACAAGGAGATGAGAAATGAGGTGCGTTTTAGAAACCTTTCCCCATCACACGGTGTACCATCTTCTGGGTTTCTCATGCATGTTTTCGATGTAGGAAGATGCCCTTGAACCTGGAGATTTGGGATCCATGCGATGGGTAGCACGCAGTATTACTTTAAAGGGTCTGCGTTTGCTCACCCAACCTCACCAAACCTCTCAGCCCCAAGAGTGTCCACCCTTATGTCTCATCCAGCTGTGGGTCTAGATATGGTCAATCCAGGTTGCATCACAGCCCCTGAACGAATTGTGTAAGAATTTCTCTCTCTTTCCCTGTCTTTGTTTCATGGGTTTTTAAAAGTAATTTATTTTTATAATGGGGTTTAGCTGCTTTTCACGGCTGTGTTTATGCCGCTTTACACCCACTTGACACACTAATAGAGAGATATCAATACATAGGTTTTAAGATTATTACTAGTCAGATATATTCTTGTGCGGTGAATCGGGCGTGTTGAGTCCAGTTCTCTGAGCAAGGAGTAGGTCTTGTCTATTACATATTGGGTTTATGGAACGGTATCTGAGCTAATTTGAAACTCTTGTTTTATGTATCACCCCACCTCACCTTTCCCGTTAAGCAGCCATAGTGTGTTTTCTGCATGTGTGACTCTGTTCTGTTTTGTAATTCAGTTCAAGTGTAACGATTTTTACATTCCCTCTGTAAGTGACACCTTATGAGAAGTGTCCTTTTCTGTGTGACTTATTTCACTTAGAATCGTCTTACCTAAATCCACTCATCATGCTGCTACTAGCCTTATGACATTGATTTCATGGCTGAGTGTTATTCCATTGTACATAAGGACCACAACTTTTTGATCCATTTTTCGCTTTCCTGGGATATTTAAGGTGGAATGAAGTGGAGGTCCTTGTCAACAGAGCAGCCCTAAACTTTGGGGTGCTTGTGTCTTGCTGATTTTCAATTTTCCCACTTTATCCCCCCATGCGTGGAAGTGCCCTATGCTCTCTAAGCTGTGTTTCTTAGATGTTTCAGGACACACCGTACACTTCTCCAGAGTGGCTGTTGGCAATTTACATCCCACCCATCAGTGTAGCAAGGCTCCCATTTCTCCATGGCCTGTCCTGCATTTCTGGTTTTGACACTTTTTTCAGCATGGCCCTTTTGACCGATGGGAAGCGAGACTTCTTTGTAGCGCTGATTTGCCTTTCCAGGTTGCTTGGTTGGCCAAAAAGGGCGTATGCGTTTTTTCCTGAATATATTCAGGAAAAAACGCATACGCCCTTTTTGGCCAAGGGCATCATTGTCAACGTTTTGCCGCTTTTCATGTGCTTTAAAGGCGATTCGAATCTACCTCCTGAAATCTGTTTCCTGCAATTCTGCCTTGATTTCAAATCCTCTTCTTTGCCTTCCCTCAATATATTTGTGGACGAGAGTTATCATTTATAACTCTGCAGGTTTGTGAATTGCAGTGCCCTGAAGCTCCATTTTACAAGTCGCATTTTTGGGAGCTGGCCGCAAAAGCGCAGGATGGCTTCAGGCCCTGTTCTGGTTCCGGGGGGCAGGCTGAGCCTGTGGTTAATTCTTCTTCCTGATGGGAAAATAGAGTGACCTGTGCCTGTCCCAACACCAAGAGCTAGTCTCTCATTGGTTCCCCGTCTTCCCGTTCATCCTCAGGACAAATTGCAACCTGTACGGAACAGGAGGTTAAAGGTGCTGATGCTCCAAGTAGGGAGATTGCTAGTAAAGTGGCTGGAATGGCGAACCCGAGCACAAGGAGATGAGAAATGAGGTGCGTTTTACAAACCTTTCCCCATCACACGGTGTACCATCTTCTGGGTTTCTCATGCATGTTTTCGATGTAGGAAGATGCCCTTGAACCTGGAGATTTGGGATCCATGCGATGGGTAGCACGCAGTATTACTTTAAAGGGTCTGCGTTTGCTCACCCAACCTCACCAAACCTCTCAGCCCCAAGAGTGTCCACCCTTATGTCTCATCCAGCTGTGGGTCTAGATATGGTCAATCCAGGTTTGCATCACAGCCCCTGAACGAATTGTGTAAGAATTTCTCTCTCTTTCCCTGTCTTTGTTTCATGGGTTTTTAAAAGTAATTTATTTTTATAATGGGGTTTAGCTGCTTTTCACGGCTGTGTTTATGCCGCTTTACACCCACTTGACACACTAACAGTGAGATATCAATACATAGGTTTTAAGATTATTACTAGTCAGATATATTCTTGTGCGGTGAATCGGGCGTGTTGAGTCCAGTTCTCTGAGCAAGGAGTAGGTCTTGTGTATTACATATTGGGTTTATGGAACGGTATCTGAGCTAATTTGAAACTCTTGTTTTATGTATCACCCCACCTCACCTTTCCCGTTATGCAGCCATAGTGTGTTTTCTGCATGTGTGACTCTGTTCTGTTTTGTAATTCAGTTCAAGTGTAACGGTTTTTACATTCCCTCTATAAGTGACACCTTAGGAGAAGTGTCCTTTTCTGTGTGACTTATTTCACTTAGAATCGTCTTACCTAAATCCACTCATCATGCTGCTACTAGCCTTATGACATTGATTTCATGGCTGAGTGATATTCAATTGTACATAAGGACCACAACTTTTTGATCCATTTTTCGCTTTCCTGGGATATTTAAGGTGGAATGAAGTGGAGGTCCTTGTCAACAGAGCAGCCCTAAACTTTGGGGTGCTTGTGTCTTGCTGATTTTCAATTTTCCCACTTTATCCCCTCATGCGTGGAAGTGCCCTATGCTCTCTAAGCTGTGTTTCTTAGATGTTTCAGGACACACCGTACACTTCTCCAGAGTGGCTGTTGGCAATTTACATCCCACCCATCAGTGTAGCAAGGCTCCCATTTCTCCATGGCCTGCCCTGCATTTCTGGTTTTGACACTTTTTTCAGCATGGCCCTTTTGACCGATGGGAAGCGAGACTTCTTTGTAGCGCTGATTTGCCTTTCCAGGTTGCTTGGTTGGCCAAAAAGGGCGTATGCGTTTTTTCCTGAATATATTCAGGAAAAAACGCATACGCCCTTTTTGGCCAAGGGCATCATTGTCAACGTTTTGCCGCTTTTCATGTGCTTTAATGGTGATTCGAATCTACCTCCTGAAATCTGTTTCTTGCAATTCTGCCTTGATTTCAAATCCTCTTCTTTGCCTTCCCTCAATATATTTGTGGACGAGAGTTATCATTTATAACTCTGCAGGTTTGTGAATTGCAGTGCCCTGAAGCTCCATTTTACAAGTCGCGTTTTTGGGAGCTGGCCGCAAAAGCGCAGGATGGCTTCAGGCCCTGTTCTGGTTCCGGGGGGCAGGCTGAGCCTTTGGTTAATTCTTCTTCCTGATGGGAAAATAGAGTGACCTGTGCCTGTCCCAACACCAAGAGCTAGTCTCTCATTGGTTCCCCGTCTTCCCGTTCATCCTCAGGACAAATTGCAACCTGTACGGAACAGGAGGTTAAAGGTGCTGATGCTCAAAGTAGGGAGATTGCTAGTAAAGTGGCTGGAATGGCGAACCCGAGCACAAGGAGATGAGAAATGAGGTGCGTTTTAGAAACCTTTCCCCTCACACGGTGTACCATCTTCTGGGTTTCTCATGCATGTTTTCGATGTAGGAAGATGCCCTTGAACCTGGAGATTTGGGATCCATGCGATGGGTAGCACGCAGTATTACTTTAAAGGGTCTGCGTTTGCTCACCCAACCTCACCAAACCTCTCAGCCCCAAGAGTGTCCACCCTTATGTCTCATCCAGCTGTGGGTCTAGATATGGTCAATCCAGGTTGCATCACAGCCCCTGAACGAATTGTGTAAGAATTTCTCTCTCTTTCCCTGTCTTTGTTTCATGGGTTTTTAAAAGTAATTTATTTTTATAATGGGGTTTAGCTGCTTTTCACGGCTGTGTTTATGCCGCTTTACACCCACTTGACACACTAACAGAGAGATATCAATACATAGGTTTTAAGATTATTACTAGTCAGATATATTCTTGTGCGGTGAATCGGGCGTGTTGAGTCCAGTTCTCTGAGCAAGGAGTAGGTCTTGTCTATTACATATTGGGTTTATGGAACGGTATCTGAGCTAATTTGAAACTCTTGTTTTATGTATCACCCCACCTCACCTTTCCCGTTAAGCAGCCATAGTGTGTTTTCTGCATGTGTGACTCTGTTCTGTTTTGTAATTCAGTTCAAGTGTAACGGTTTTTACATTCCCTCTGTAAGTGACACCTTATGAGAAGTGTCCTTTTCTGTGTGACTTATTTCACTTAGAATCGTCTTACCTAAATCCACTCATCATGCTGCTACTAGCCTTATGACATTGATTTCATGGCTGAGTGTTATTCCATTGTACATAAGGACCACAAATTTTTGATCCATTTTTCGCTTTCCTGGGATATTTAAGGTGGAATGAAGTGGAGGTCCTTGTCAACAGAGCAGCCCTAAACTTTGGGGTGCTTGTGTCTTGCTGATTTTCAATTTTCCCTCTTTATCCCCCCATGCGTGGAAGTGCCCTATGCTCTCTAAGCTGTGTTTTTTAGATGTTTCAGGACACACCGTACACTTCTCCAGAGTGGCTGTTGGCAATTTACATCCCACCCATCAGTGTAGCAAGGCTCCCATTTCTCCATGGCCTGCCCTGCATTTCTGGTTTTGACACTTTTTTCAGCATGGCCCTTTTGACCGATGGGAAGCGAGACTTCTTTGTAGCGCTGATTTGCCTTTCCAGGTTGCTTGGTTGGCCAAAAAGGGCGTATGCGTTTTTTCCTGAATATATTCAGGAAAAAACGCATACGCCCTTTTTGGCCAAGGGCATCATTGTCAACGTTTTGCCGCTTTTCATGTGCTTTAATGGCGATTCCAATCTACCTCCTGAAATCTGTTTCTTGCAATTCTGCCTTGATTTCAAATCCTCTTCTTTGCCTTCCCTCAATATATTTGTGGACGAGAGTTATCATTTATAACTCTGCAGGTTTGTGAATTGCAGTGCCCTGAAGCTCCATTTTACAAGTCGCATTTTTGGGAGCTGGCCGCAAAAGCGCAGGATGGCTTCAGGCCCTGTTCTGGTTCCGGGGGGCAGGCTGAGCCTGTGGTTAATTCTTCTTCCTGATGGGAAAATAGAGTGACCTGTGCCTGTCCCAACACCAAGAGCTAGTCTCTCATTGGTTCCCCGTCTTCCCGTTCATCCTCAGGACAAATTGCAACCTGTACGGAACAGGAGGTTAAAGGTGCTGATGCTCCAAGTAGGGAGATTGCTAGTAAAGTGGCTGGAATGGCGAACCCGAGCACAAGGAGATGAGAAATGAGGTGCGTTTTAGAAACCTTTCCCCATCACACGGTGTACCATCTTCTGGGTTTCTCATGCATGTTTTCGATGTAGGAAGATGCCCTTGAACCTGGAGATTTGGGATCCATGCGATGGGTAGCACGCAGTATTACTTTAAAGGGTCTGCGTTTGCTCACCCAACCTCACCAAACCTCTCAGCCCCAAGAGTGTCCACCCTTATGTCTCATCCAGCTGTGGGTCTAGATATGGTCAATCCAGGTTGCATCACAGCCCCTGAACGAATTGTGTAAGAATTTCTCTCTCTTTCCCTGTCTTTGTTTCATGGGTTTTTAAAAGTAATTTATTTTTATAATGGGGTTTAGCTGCTTTTCACGGCTGTGTTTATGCCGCTTTACACCCACTTGACACACTAATAGAGAGATATCAATACATAGGTTTTAAGATTATTACTAGTCAGATATATTCTTGTGCGGTGAATCGGGCGTGTTGAGTCCAGTTCTCTGAGCAAGGAGTAGGTCTTGTCTATTACATATTGGGTTTATGGAACGGTATCTGAGCTAATTTGAAACTCTTGTTTTATGTATCACCCCACCTCACCTTTCCCGTTAAGCAGCCATAGTGTGTTTTCTGCATGTGTGACTCTGTTCTGTTTTGTAATTCAGTTCAAGTGTAACGATTTTTACATTCCCTCTGTAAGTGACACCTTATGAGAAGTGTCCTTTTCTGTGTGACTTATTTCACTTAGAATCGTCTTACCTAAATCCACTCATCATGCTGCTACTAGCCTTATGACATTGATTTCATGGCTGAGTGTTATTCCATTGTACATAAGGACCACAACTTTTTGATCCATTTTTCGCTTTCCTGGGATATTTAAGGTGGAATGAAGTGGAGGTCCTTGTCAACAGAGCAGCCCTAAACTTTGGGGTGCTTGTGTCTTGCTGATTTTCAATTTTCCCACTTTATCCCCCCATGCGTGGAAGTGCCCTATGCTCTCTAAGCTGTGTTTCTTAGATGTTTCAGGACACACCGTACACTTCTCCAGAGTGGCTGTTGGCAATTTACATCCCACCCATCAGTGTAGCAAGGCTCCCATTTCTCCATGGCCTGTCCTGCATTTCTGGTTTTGACACTTTTTTCAGCATGGCCCTTTTGACCGATGGGAAGCGAGACTTCTTTGTAGCGCTGATTTGCCTTTCCAGGTTGCTTGGTTGGCCAAAAAGGGCGTATGCGTTTTTTCCTGAATATATTCAGGAAAAAACGCATACGCCCTTTTTGGCCAAGGGCATCATTGTCAACGTTTTGCCGCTTTTCATGTGCTTTAAAGGCGATTCGAATCTACCTCCTGAAATCTGTTTCCTGCAATTCTGCCTTGATTTCAAATCCTCTTCTTTGCCTTCCCTCAATATATTTGTGGACGAGAGTTATCATTTATAACTCTGCAGGTTTGTGAATTGCAGTGCCCTGAAGCTCCATTTTACAAGTCGCATTTTTGGGAGCTGGCCGCAAAAGCGCAGGATGGCTTCAGGCCCTGTTCTGGTTCCGGGGGGCAGGCTGAGCCTGTGGTTAATTCTTCTTCCTGATGGGAAAATAGAGTGACCTGTGCCTGTCCCAACACCAAGAGCTAGTCTCTCATTGGTTCCCCGTCTTCCCTTTCATCCTCAGGACAAATTGCAACCTGTACGGAACAGGAGGTTAAAGGTGCTGATGCTCCAAGTAGGGAGATTGCTAGTAAAGTGGCTGGAATGGCGAACCCGAGCACAAGGAGATGAGAAATGAGGTGCGTTTTACAAACCTTTCCCCATCACACGGTGTACCATCTTCTGGGTTTCTCATGCATGTTTTCGATGTAGGAAGATGCCCTTGAACCTGGAGATTTGGGATCCATGCGATGGGTAGCACGCAGTATTACTTTAAAGGGTCTGCGTTTGCTCACCCAACCTCACCAAACCTCTCAGCCCCAAGAGTGTCCACCCTTATGTCTCATCCAGCTGTGGGTCTAGATATGGTCAATCCAGGTTTGCATCACAGCCCCTGAACGAATTGTGTAAGAATTTCTCTCTCTTTCCCTGTCTTTGTTTCATGGGTTTTTAAAAGTAATTTATTTTTATAATGGGGTTTAGCTGCTTTTCACGGCTGTGTTTATGCCGCTTTACACCCACTTGACACACTAATAGAGAGATATCAATACATAGGTTTTAAGATTATTACTAGTCAGATATATTCTTGTGCGGTGAATCGGGCGTGTTGAGTCCAGTTCTCTGAGCAAGGAGTAGGTCTTGTCTATTACATATTGGGTTTATGGAACGGTATCTGAGCTAATTTGAAACTCTTGTTTTATGTATCACCCCACCTCACCTTTCCCGTTAAGCAGCCATAGTGTGTTTTCTGCATGTGTGACTCTGTTCTGTTTTGTAATTCAGTTCAAGTGTAACGATTTTTACATTCCCTCTGTAAGTGACACCTTATGAGAAGTGTCCTTTTCTGTGTGACTTATTTCACTTAGAATCGTCTTACCTAAATCCACTCATCATGCTGCTACTAGCCTTATGACATTGATTTCATGGCTGAGTGTTATTCCATTGTACATAAGGACCACAACTTTTTGATCCATTTTTCGCTTTCCTGGGATATTTAAGGTGGAATGAAGTGGAGGTCCTTGTCAACAGAGCAGCCCTAAACTTTGGGGTGCTTGTGTCTTGCTGATTTTCAATTTTCCCTCTTTATCCCCCCATGCGTGGAAGTGCCCTATGCTCTCTAAGCTGTGTTTTTTAGATGTTTCAGGACACACCGTACACTTCTCCAGAGTGGCTGTTGGCAATTTACATCCCGCCCATCAGTGTAGCAAGGCTCCCATTTCTCCATGGCCTGTCCTGCATTTCTGGTTTTGACACTTTTTTCAGCATGGCCCTTTTGACCGATGGGAAGCGAGACTTCTTTGTAGCGCTGATTTGCCTTTCCAGGTTGCTTGGTTGGCCAAAAAGGGCGTATGCGTTTTTTCCTGAATATATTCAGGAAAAAACGCATACGCCCTTTTTGGCCAAGGGCATCATTGTCAACGTTTTGCCGCTTTTCATGTGCTTTAAAGGCGATTCGAATCTACCTCCTGAAATCTGTTTCCTGCAATTCTGCCTTGATTTCAAATCCTCTTGTTTGCCTTCCCTCAATATATTTGTGGACGAGAGTTATCATTTATAACTGTGCAGGTTTATGAATTGCAGTGCCCTGAAGCTCCATTTTACAAGTCGCTTTTTTGGGAGCTGGCCGCAAAAGCACAGGATGGCTTCAGGCCCTGTTCTGGTTCCGGGGGGCAGGCTGAGCCTGTGGTTAATTCTTCTTCCTGATGGGAAAATAGAGTGACCTGTGCCTGTCCCAACACCAAGAGCTAGTCTCTCATTGGTTCCCCGTCTTCCCGTTCATCCTCAGGACAAATTGCAACCTGTACGGAACAGGAGGTTAAAGGTGCTGATGCTCCAAGTAGGGAGATTGCTAGTAAAGTGGCTGGAATGGCGAACCCGAGCACAAGGAGATGAGAAATGAGGTGCGTTTTAGAAACCTTTCCCCATCACACGGTGTACCATCTTCTGGGTTTCTCATGCATGTTTTCGGTGTAGGAAGATGCCCTTGAACCTGGAGATTTGGGACCCATGCGATGGGTAGCACGCAGTATTACTTTAAAGGGTCTGCGTTTGCTCACCCAACCTCACCAAACCTCTCAGCCCCAAGAGTGTCCACCCTTATGTATCATCCAGCTGTGGGTCTAGATATGGTCAATCCAGGTTGCATCACAGCCCCTGAACGAATTGTGTAAGAATTTCTCTCTCTTTCCCTGTCTTTGTTTCATGGGTTTTTAAAAGTAATTTATTTTTATAATGGGGTTTAGCTGCTTTTCACGGCTGTGTTTATGCCGCTTTACACCCACTTGACACACTAACAGTGAGATATCAATACATAGGTTTTAAGATTATTACTAGTCAGATATATTCTTGTGCGGTGAATCGGGCGTGTTGAGTCCAGTTCTCTGAGCAAGGAGTAGGTCTTGTGTATTACATATTGGGTTTATGGAACGGTATCTGAGCTAATTTGAAACTCTTGTTTTATGTATCACCCCACCTCACCTTTCCCGTTATGCAGCCATAGTGTGTTTTCTGCATGTGTGACTCTGTTCTGTTTTGTAATTCAGTTCAAGTGTAACGGTTTTTACATTCCCTCTATATGTGACACCTTAGGAGAAGTGTCCTTTTCTGTGTGACTTATTTCACTTAGAATCGTCTTACCTAAATCCACTCATCATGCTGCTACTAGCCTTATGACATTGATTTCATGGCTGAGTGATATTCAATTGTACATAAGGACCACAACTTTTTGATCCATTTTTCGCTTTCCTGGGATATTTAAGGTGGAATGAAGTGGAGGTCCTTGTCAACAGAGCAGCCCTAAACTTTGGGGTGCTTGTGTCTTGCTGATTTTCAATTTTCCCACTTTATCCCCTCATGCGTGGAAGTGCCCTATGCTCTCTAAGCTGTGTTTCTTAGATGTTTCAGGACACACCGTACACTTCTCCAGAGTGGCTGTTGGCAATTTACATCCCACCCATCAGTGTAGCAAGGCTCCCATTTCTCCATGGCCTGCCCTGCATTTCTGGTTTTGACACTTTTTTCAGCATGGCCCTTTTGACCGATGGGAAGCGAGACTTCTTTGTAGCGCTGATTTGCCTTTCCAGGTTGCTTGGTTGGCCAAAAAGGGCGTATGCGTTTTTTCCTGAATATATTCAGGAAAAAACGCATACGCCCTTTTTGGCCAAGGGCATCATTGTCAACGTTTTGCCGCTTTTCATGTGCTTTAATGGTGATTCGAATCTACCTCCTGAAATCTGTTTCTTGCAATTCTGCCTTGATTTCAAATCCTCTTCTTTGCCTTCCCTCAATATATTTGTGGACGAGAGTTATCATTTATAACTCTGCAGGTTTGTGAATTGCAGTGCCCTGAAGCTCCATTTTACAAGTCGCGTTTTTGGGAGCTGGCCGCAAAAGCGCAGGATGGCTTCAGGCCCTGTTCTGGTTCCGGGGGGCAGGCTGAGCCTTTGGTTAATTCTTCTTCCTGATGGGAAAATAGAGTGACCTGTGCCTGTCCCAACACCAAGAGCTAGTCTCTCATTGGTTCCCCGTCTTCCCGTTCATCCTCAGGACAAATTGCAACCTGTACGGAACAGGAGGTTAAAGGTGCTGATGCTCAAAGTAGGGAGATTGCTAGTAAAGTGGCTGGAATGGCGAACCCGAGCACAAGGAGATGAGAAATGAGGTGCGTTTTAGAAACCTTTCCCCTCACACGGTGTACCATCTTCTGGGTTTCTCATGCATGTTTTCGATGTAGGAAGATGCCCTTGAACCTGGAGATTTGGGACCCATGCGATGGGTAGCACGCAGTATTACTTTAAAGGGTCTGCATTTGCTCACCCAACCTCACCAAACCTCTCAGCCCCAAGAGTGTCCACCCTTATGTCTCATCCAGCTGTGGGTCTAGATATGGTCAATCCAGGTTGCATCACAGCCCCTGAACGAATTGTGTAAGAATTTCTCTCTCTTTCCCTGTCTTAGTTTCATGGGTTTTTAAAAGTAATTTATTTTTATAATGGGGTTTAGCTGCTTTTCACGGCTGTGTTTATGCCGCTTTACACCCACTTGACACACTAACAGAGAGATATCAATACATAGGTTTTAAGATTATTACTAGTCAGATATATTCTTGTGCGGTGAATCGGGCGTGTTGAGTCCAGTTCTCTGAGCAAGGAGTAGGTCTTGTCTATTACATATTGGGTTTATGGAACGGTATCTGAGCTAATTTGAAACTCTTGTTTTATGTATCACCCCAACTCACCTTTCCCGTTAAGCAGCCATAGTGTGTTTTCTGCATGTGTGACTCTGTTCTGTTTTGTAATTCAGTTCAAGTGTAACGGTTTTTACATTCCCTCTATAAGTGACACCTTATGAGAAGTGTCCTTTTCTGTGTGACTTATTTCACTTAGAATCGTCTTACCTAAATCCACTCATCATGCTGCTACTAGCCTTATGACATTGATTTCATGGCTGAGTGTTATTCCATTGTACATAAGGACGACAACTTTTTGATCCATTTTTCGCTTTCCTGGGATATTTAAGGTGGAATGAAGTGGAGGTCCTTGTCAACAGAGCAGCCCTAAACTTTGGGGTGCTTGTGTCTTGCTGATTTTCAATTTTCCCACTTTATCCCCTCATGCATGGAAGTGCCCTATGCTCTCTAAGCTGTGTTTCTTAGATGTTTCAGGACACACCGTACACTTCTCCAGAGTGGCTGTTGGCAATTTACATCCCACCCATTAGTGTAGCAAGGCTCCCATTTCTCCATGGCCTGCCCTGCATTTCTGGTTTTGACACTTTTTTCAGCATGGCCCTTTTGACCGATGGGAAGCGAGACTTCTTTGTAGCGCTGATTTGCCTTTCCAGGTTGCTTGGTTGGCCAAAAAGGGCGTATGCGTTTTTTCCTGAATATATTCAGGAAAAAACGCATACGCCCTTTTTGGCCAAGGGCATCATTGTCAACGTTTTGCCGCTTTTCATGTGCTTTAAAGGCGATTCGAATCTACCTCCTGAAATCTGTTTCCTGCAATTCTGCCTTGATTTCAAATCCTCTTCTTTGCCTTCCCTCAATATATTTGTGGACGAGAGTTATCATTTATAACTCTGCAGGTTTGTGAATTGCAGTGCCCTGAAGCTCCATTTTACAAGTCGCATTTGTGGGAGCTGGCCGCAAAAGCGCAGGATGGCTTCAGGCCCTGTTCTGGTTCCGGGGGGCAGGCTGAGCCTGTGGTTAATTCTTCTTCCTGATGGGAAAATAGAGTGACCTGTGCCTGTCCCAACACCAAGAGCTAGTCTCTCATTGGTTCCCCGTCTTCCCGTTCATCCTCAGGACAAATTGCAACCTGTACGGAACAGGAGGTTAAAGGTGCTGATGCTCAAAGTAGGGAGATTGCTAGTAAAGTGGCTGGAATGGCGAACCCGAGCACAAGGAGATGAGAAATGACGTGCGTTTTACAAACCTTTCCCCATCACACGGTGTACCATCTTCTGGGTTTCTCATGCATGTTTTCGATGTAGGAAGATGCCCTTGAACCTGGAGATTTGGGATCCATGCGATGGGTAGCACGCAGTATTACTTTAAAGGGTCTGCGTTTGCTCACCCAACCTCACCAAACCTCTCAGCCCCAAGAGTGTCCACCCTTATGTCTCATCCAGCTGTGGGTCTAGATATGGTCAATCCAGGTTGCATCACAGCCCCTGAACGAATTGTGTAAGAATTTCTCTCTCTTTCCCTGTCTTTGTTTCATGGGTTTTTAAAAGTAATTTATTTTTATAATGGGGTTTAGCTGCTTTTCACGGCTGTGTTTATGCCGCTTTACACCCACTTGACACACTAACAGAGAGATATCAATACATAGGTTTTAAGATTATTACTAGTCAGATATATTCTTGTGCGGTGAATCGGGCGTGTTGAGTCCAGTTCTCTGAGCAAGGAGTAGGTCTTGTCTATTACATATTGGGTTTATGGAACGGTATCTGAGCTAATTTGAAACTCTTGTTTTATGTATCACCCCACCTCACCTTTCCCGTTAAGCAGCCATAGTGTGTTTTCTGCATGTGTGACTCTGTTCTGTTTTGTAATTCAGTTCAAGTGTAACGGTTTTTACATTCCCTCTATAAGTGACACCTTATGAGAAGTGTCCTTTTCTGTGTGACTTATTTCACTTAGAATCGTCTTACCTAAATCCACTCATCATGCTGCTACTAGCCTTATGACATTGATTTCATGGCTGAGTGTTATTCCATTGTACATAAGGACCACAACTTTTTGATCCATTTTTCGCTTTCCTGGGATATTTAAGGTGGAATGAAGTGGAGGTCCTTGTCAACAGAGCAGCCCTAAACTTTGGGGTGCTTGTGTCTTGCTGATTTTCAATTTTCCCTCTTTATCCGCCCATGCGTGGAAGTGCCCTATGCTCTCTAAGCTTTGTTTCTTAGATGTTTCAGGACACACCGTACACTTCTCCAGAGTGGCTGTTGGCAATTTACATCCCACCCATCAGTGTAGCAAGGCTCCCATTTCTCCATGGCCTGTCCTGCATTTCTGGTTTTGACACTTTTTTCAGCATGGCCCTTTTGACCGATGGGAAGCGAGACTTCTTTGTAGCGCTGATTTGCCTTTCCAGGTTGCTTGGTTGGCCAAAAAGGGCGTATGCGTTTTTTCCGGAATATATTCAGGAAAAAACGCATACGCCCTTTTTGGCCAAGGGCATCATTGTCAACGTTTTGCCGCTTTTCAGGTGCTTTAAAGGCGATTCGAATCTACCTCCTGAAATCTGTTTCTTGCAATTCTGCCTTGATTTCAAATCCTCTTCTTTGCCTTCCCTCAATATATTTGTGGACGAGAGTTATCATTTATAACTCTGCAGGTTTGTGAATTGCAGTGCCCTGAAGCTCCATTTTACAAGTCGCATTTTTGGGAGCTGGCCGCAAAAGCGCAGGATGGCTTCAGGCCCTGTTCTGGTTCCGGGGGGCAGGCTGAGCCTGTGGTTAATTCTTCTTCCTGATGGGAAAATAGAGTGACCTGTGCCTGTCCCAACAACAAGAGCTAGTCTCTCATTGGTTCCCCGTCTTCCCGTTCATCCTCAGGACAAATTGCAACCTGTACGGAGCAGGAGGTTAAAGGTGCTGATGCTCAAAGTAGGGAGATTGCTAGTAAAGTGGCTGGAATGGCGAACCCGAGCACAAGGAGATGAGAAATGAGGTGCGTTTTACAAACCTTTCCCCATCACACGGTGTACCATCTTCTGGGTTTCTCATGCATGTTTTCGATGTAGGAAGATGCCCTTGAACCTGGAGATTTGGGATCCATGCGATGGGTAGCACGCAGTATTACTTTAAAGGGTCTGCGTTTGCTCACCCAACCTCACCAAACCTCTCAGCCCCAAGAGTGTCCACCCTTATGTCTCATCCAGCTGTGGGTCTAGATATGGTCAATCCAGGTTGCATCACAGCCCCTGAACGAATTGTGTAAGAATTTCTCTCTCTTTCCCTGTCTTTGTTTCATGGGTTTTTAAAAGTAATTTATTTTTATAATGGGGTTTAGCTGCTTTTCACGGCTGTGTTTATGCCGCTTTACACCCACTTGACACACTAACAGAGAGATATCAATACATAGGTTTTAAGATTATTACTAGTCAGATATATTCTTGTGCGGTGAATCGGGCGTGTTGAGTCCAGTTCTCTGAGCAAGGAGTAGGTCTTGTCTATTACATATTGGGTTTATGGAACGGTATCTGAGCTAATTTGAAACTCTTGTTTTATGTATCACCCCACCTCACCTTTCCCGTTAAGCAGCCATAGTGTGTTTTCTGCATGTGTGACTCTGTTCTGTTTTGTAATTCAGTTCAAGTGTAACGGTTTTTACATTCCCTCTGTAAGTGACACCTTATGAGAAGTGTCCTTTTCTGTGTGACTTATTTCACTTAGAATCGTCTTACCTAAATCCACTCATCATGCTGCTACTAGCCTTATGACATTGATTTCATGGCTGAGTGTTATTCCATTGTACATAAGGACCACAACTTTTTGATCCATTTTTCGCTTTCCTGGGATATTTAAGGTGGAATGAAGTGGAGGTCCTTGTCAACAGAGCAGCCCTAAACTTTGGGGTGCTTGTGTCTTGCTGATTTTCAATTTTCCCTCTTTATCCCCCCATGCGTGGAAGTGCCCTATGCTCTCTAAGCTGTGTTTTTTAGATGTTTCAGGACACACCGTACACTTCTCCAGAGTGGCTGTTGGCAATTTACATCCCACCCATCAGTGTAGCAAGGCTCCCATTTCTCCATGGCCTGCCCTGCATTTCTGGTTTTGACACTTTTTTCAGCATGGCCCTTTTGACCGATGGGAAGCGAGACTTCTTTGTAGCGCTGATTTGCCTTTCCAGGTTGCTTGGTTGGCCAAAAAGGGCGTATGCGTTTTTTCCTGAATATATTCAGGAAAAAACGCATACGCCCTTTTTGGCCAAGGGCATCATTGTCAACGTTTTGCCGCTTTTCATGTGCTTTAATGGCGATTCCAATCTACCTCCTGAAATCTGTTTCTTGCAATTCTGCCTTGATTTCAAATCCTCTTCTTTGCCTTCCCTCAATATATTTGTGGACGAGAGTTATCATTTATAACTCTGCAGGTTTGTGAATTGCAGTGCCCTGAAGCTCCATTTTACAAGTCGCATTTTTGGGAGCTGGCCGCAAAAGCGCAGGATGGCTTCAGGCCCTGTTCTGGTTCCGGGGGGCAGGCTGAGCCTGTGGTTAATTCTTCTTCCTGATGGGAAAATAGAGTGACCTGTGCCTGTCCCAACACCAAGAGCTAGTCTCTCATTGGTTCCCCGT
>NW_028124157.1:0-33647 GCF_965194825.1 Balaenoptera physalus | reverse complement strand
GATCATTTCATGTCACTGATCCTTGGCTCTCTTTGTATCTCATAGGACTGTTGTAAGTCCAATACAAAATGAGTCTTCTTTTTAAACAACTGAAATGTTTTACAAAGCCTAGCATTCTCATATAGAGTCCTTTCA
This sequence comes from Balaenoptera physalus, assembly GCF_965194825.1. NCBI lineage: Eukaryota > Metazoa > Chordata > Mammalia > Artiodactyla > Balaenopteridae > Balaenoptera > Balaenoptera physalus. The sequence goes on along the minus strand of NW_028124157.1, from coordinate 33,512 downwards.
ATTCTCCCCACTTTCCCGAGAGGCTAAGAACACTTCACACCATGAACTAGGAGAGGGGGTAGAGCCCTTTCTGATGAAATACAGAAACAAAGACAGAGTCTTAGCCTGCTTGCTCTCTGGACAGGATCTCGGACCACAAGGTCTTAAATCCTGGTATAAATGACGGAAGTGAGGACACTTCAACTGGCACTCTCATAACAAGAGTTCTGAGACACCTTCCAAAGAGACTGTAGCAGTAGACGAGGGAAGGGAGTGCTACAGTGTGGTAGTACAGGGGGAATGCTCGGCTACAGCAGTGAAAAATGTTGTACCTATTGGTGTGCTCTCGGGGTTCTTGTACATGTAGCATAGATGACCTTTACAGTGTCCCTGCCACCTTCCCACCTGCATTAGGTGTTCTTTTTGTTTTTTTGTTTTTTTTAATTTACGTTTATTTATTGATTGATTGTTTGAACTTATTTATTCTACGTATTTATTTTTTTAGCTGCACAGGGTCTTCATTGCTGTGCACGGGCTTTCTCTAGTTGCGGCTAGCGGTGTCTACTCTTGGTTGCGGTGTGCGGGCTTCTCTTGTTGCGGAGCATGCGCTCTAGGCGCGTGGGCTTCGGTAGTTGCAGCTCACGGGCTCTAGAATGCAGGCTCAGTCGTTGTGGCACATGGGCTTAGTTGCTCCACGGCATGTGGGATCTTCCCAGACCAGGGCTCGAACCAGTGTCCGCCGCATTGCATTGGCAGGCGGATTCTTAACCACGGCGCCACCAGGGAAGCCCTAGGTGTTCTTATATAGAGTCTAAAAACAGAGGGCACTGAGCGAAGGTAGTGGTTACTAAAGGCTCAGGATCTAAATTCTACCTGTCTCTACACCCCTTCCCAGCTGTCGATTTGACCCCATTTGTGAATGCCGACCTCATTCTTCAACTTTCTCTGCCGTTTGTATACTCACCTTGAAAACTTGTTTCTGTGATGCGTTGAGCAGACACAGGGTGGCAGATTGCAGAGGTGGAAGCTGGTGGTCGGATATTTGTGGGCTGAATCTCCTTCAGTCCCATTCCCATTTCTGGTTGCGCAGAGGCCCTACTTCCTGTGTATGACGCGGAGCCATAGGATTGCGGGCAGGAGCCAAGTTCTCCATACAGTGAAGACCCCAGTGTGCCTTGGTTATAGTAATATACCTGGCTTCCTTCCTGGTAGGGAAGTGACAGGCGGCTATGCCCCTGATTTGGAATCTGAGATGGTGCTCCCTGAGCAAGCCTGGCAGAAAGTGATGGATATAGAGGGACCATGTTATTGGCGTCTGAAGTTTTATCATACTGGGCTGCCATAAACATGGAGGAAGCAGCTGGGTGCCGGTCAGTGAGTGCCAGAGTAAAGTCTCCGAGTGAAGAGGAATTCTTTTCAGTGCTTCCTGTGATGTCCCACTCAAGAACACCTGGATAGGAAGGAGCTGAAGTGGAGATCTGGCTGTGGTCAGTAACTCCAGATAACATAGTCGTGCTGGAATGTTGGTAAAGGTAGGCACTACCCATGAGTGTCTGGAAAGAGGTACCGGTAGCCGATGCCGAACTGACGGCAGGGGCAGAGACTCTGGAGAAGTTGCAGACACTTCGTGTTAGGGAAGTTGCATTGCTCACCACAGGAAGACAATGCTGCAGAGAATTTAGAGTTCCAAGTAGAGATGGATTTTGGAAATTTTCTGTAAGAACAAGAGGGTCATGAAAAACTCAGGGAGGTTGAGAAATTCTCACTACGTTTGAGGAACAGCATTATCTTAAGGTTCTTGCTCTCAGGACACCTCTACTATCGACCCTTCCTGAGAAACCCAAAATCAGACAGTTAATGATGGCTGTAAGGACTGAGCAGTTTTCCACTCTTCTGTATTAACTGCCTGTGCTCCCATCTTGGGCACAGATGGGCAGAAGAGCCAAGTGGTATGGTTCAGACATTGTTCTCTAGGCTGGAAGCAACCTTCTCCCTGCCCTGTCTTTCCCTTCAGCCTGCACTCGTATTGACTTCTATGCTATTTCCTAGACTGGAAGCATTTTAGAACTAGGAGGCCCTTAGAGAACTTTCTCTTTTTTCAGTCTCATTTCACGAGTAAGGAAACTGAGGCTCAGAGAGGTCGGGTTGACTTGTTCAGGTTCTCTCATTATGTTAGTGTCATTACCAGGTTTCAGAACCTAAGTATCCTGACTTCCTTGCCAGGACTCCACTCTGAGCATGATAGTGCCAGAAAGCAGGAGAAATAGAACTTATAATATAAGCATTTTTTTTGTCCATTAGAAAACAGTACGGCCATTACCATTGTCATCTTCAGTGTCTCCCTTTGCTTGTGCAGTTCCCACGCTATTACCTAGAGTTGACGTATAGCTCAGTCCAACTGGTGAACTGAAAGAGTCATTTTTGCCCTCTTCAAGCCTGGTTTCTCATCCTACCTCAAAATGATTACCCGAAAGTGGATTTCTTAAGTGCTTTTTGGAAAGAGAAAAGTTATCTGATTACTTCAGATTACTCATCTATAAAGTGGTTATAACACCACCACCAATAATAATAGCAGTAATAATTAATAGATGAATAAGCTGATCTATTGCGTATGATTTATATGGAGGAAGATACAATAAGTTCTAGAAAGACAAAGAAAAATCATGAAAAACATGTTACGTAACGAAAAAGAAATCCATAGATATTAATGAAAACTGGGGTATGTGGGCAAGTATCAAAGCCTAATGAATTTACTAACAAATGACATTCTGTACCATACATGCAATATTATGAAAGTGAATTTTGCCCACTCTATTTTAGTGAATACTATTAACCAAAAACACGATGGAGGTGATAGAGGTGAATGAATTCCTAGCCAATGCATACAGACAGAGACGATAAATCAGTAAAAAATGCACAACAAGCAACAGAATGCAACAAATGTGAATGTATAGGTAGCCACAACATATATAGACAAGTATTTCAATGAAAACCGGTACAAAGCAGACAGCAAAATAGTAAGTGTAAAAGAGTTTCATTATTGTGCTCATTCATATTTTTACCCAGCAAGTAACAGGTATTAAGCCTAGGAGAAATATATCTTTCCATGAATATAACTCATATAATAAGCAGAAAGGAAGCTTAAAAAGTATCAAGAAGGTTTTTGTATTTATCCTAGAACTTAGAATCATCTTCCACATCCAAGAAGATGACATCCCAAGACCTCAAAAACCATCATCCCTAGAATCCAATTAAAAAAGATTTTCAAATGTAAGAAAATCCAAAGGACTCCACAACATTGTTTTAGATAAATGTGGATGTTTGTGTTTTCTTTTTTTCTTTTGCCGCGCCGCGTGGCCCTGGCCGTGAAAGCACCGAGTCCTAAAGCGCTGGACCGCCAGGGAATTCCCTAAATGGGGAATTAGAGATGTGGGGCTTGACTTTTTCTTTTTCTTCTCCGGTAGCTAAGATCTACAAGCGAACGATGGCTGTTGATCAATGTGCTCTCTGTGTTAGGAAGGAAATAACTGTAAAAATGAAAAGCAACCTTGCCTTAGAAGCTACATATCACACAAAGGAAATAGTCCCTTCTGATTCAATGTAGAAGATATCATTTAAAATGTTTAATTGGTCAAATGTCTACCTAGTTTAAAAATTAGAAAGAATAGAACACTGAAAAGCAGCCCCCTAGATAACCACTTTGGTTTCTGGTTTCTAGGAAGCATCATTTCTAAAACATACTTCTAAAATGTTTCTATTCCAAACTGTCAAGTGCCAGCTGTATTCAGAGAGGCAATAAAAGAAAGAAAACGGAGTATGACTTTTCTGATAGGCTGCCCTTCCTGGTGATCCCCTGTTCTGGCCTTACTTTCCTTCTTAGTCTGTTAATGTAAGGATTTGCTACCATCAGCTTTGTTTTGCCCTGCTCTGAGCAGATTTCCCTCTGTGCTGTTTCTGCTTTAATTTAAAATCTTTGGCTCCCATCAACATTCCATGGCAAACTGCCTCTTTCTTGAGAGCTCCTCTATGCTTTCCCTCTTCATTCTTATATTTTTTTCCCATCTCTTGGTTCCTGTTGGCCTGTGCTAATGAAAACAATCCTAAACTTGCTTACGTTTGACTCTGTGCCTCCCTATATAGCCCAGTACTCTCCATCCTCTCTCCCTATTCTCTCTTTTCAACTAGTCGAAATACTAGTGGAGGGAGACCATTGGAGATGAAACATCTTGGTATATATCGCTAGTTTTCTGTGTCACCTGGCTTTTCTATGTTTCTGTTGAAACACTCTTTTGAGAAGTCTCTGATTTCATTTTCTACATGGGTACCCTTTAAGGCTCAATATTGGAAAAGAAGGGGATCAGAGTGATCAACCCAATGTGGTATCCTAACGTAACAGATAAGGAAAGCAGCAGGCTTTGTGAGGCAGTCAGTGATTTGTCCAAAGTCACACAGACAGTAAACGTCAAAGTCAAAACTGAAATTAGGTCTCCAGACTTGTAGTTCAATACTTTCCCTCATTATTCCACGCTATTTTGAATCTCCTCCTCAATTTAGGGGCACAAGAAATCGAACGCAAAACTTTCCAAAGTTTCTTTTCTTACCTGACATGGTCAGAGAAGAGGAGACATCAACTGCAGGTACAAGGGATGAGGAGACAACACTAGAGGATGTCTGAGTGGCTGCAGCTGAACGGCGCACGTGTCCAGTACAAAGGTCACTGGTTACTGGTCCAAACGGCTCCACGGAAACCCCAAGACCTCTACCAAGTGGTAGTAGGTTTGGTAGGAGAGTGATGTCACAAAGCAGGCAGTTGAAAGGTATGAGCTAGCCAATAGGGAGGTCCGATCCCCAACAGGAGGGCGGGCTTGGGTGAAGAGAGCGTAGGAGAGCTAAAACAACCCCTCAATTTCTGAGCTCTGGGGAGGAAATCCTAGAAGACAGATTTACCTCCCCCAGGCTCTTCCATTAGGGAAATCATTGCAACATTTCTTACAGACGTTCATTAATATAATTAACTAACAGTTACTTATATTCTACAGAGTATTCTATTTTATGTATCATATACTTAGAGCTATATAGATCTTATTTAACTAGTATCCTTAGGAAGGAAAGAGCCATGTAGTTTGAACTATTACAGTTGTAACTTGGTTAAAGAGCAGGGTGAAGTTTGTTGAGTGTACCCTGTGGAGAATGTTGTGGTCCAAGGCTCTTCTCTTTTAGTTTCTTCTCCTTGACTCCTACCTTCCTTGGGCTGGGCTAGGCTGGGGGCCAGGTTGGACTTGCGACTTAACATTTCTCTTCCGCTTTCTTTTTTTTTTTTTTTCTTCCATTATGGGCATTGCTTCTAGGACAAGCCTTGGTCTTGCATTGGATGTTCCTTCCTGTCAACTTCCAGCAGCAGGAGTCTTCTTTTCAGTGCTTGATGCTTCACGAAATAGACTCTGCCCATTGGCAGCAAATACCAGAGAGCCAGGAGACAGAGCTGGTTGCAGACCTTTCCTCTTCCAGCCTTTGGTTGCAATTGTTTTGCCCATGATTTGCTAGCTCTAGTTCCTTGGGCCACACAGGTATCCTGCCATCCAGCTCTTTTTATATGTGAGAGACATTCTGAACACTGTCCCTCTTTCTTTGCACAGAAGTATATACAGTGTGGCAGTTACCGTAATCTCCTCCCCCTTGCAAACAGCCCCTCTAGAATCTCGGACCTCTAGGACTCTCTGTCTTGCATGCTTGGGTGCAAGGCCAAGCACAATGAAGAGGAGAATAATTAGAGAAAGAGGAGGACATTGGTGGAGAACTGGGAGCAGGTAAGGTGAAAGGGCACCGGAGAAAAGAGATGCATGTAGGTTTTTTGGTTTCTGTGGGAAACAAGTTGACACACTTGGGCCTCATTTTGTATTAACAGAACAGAGAGTTGTAGATATAAGTAGCTAGATCGTGCAGCAACTGCCATGAAGTCTGTACACTGAAGAGAACAGTCTCACATCTAGTTTTCATTTTGTTTTATGTCATATTACCTTATTTATAGCATTCACTGGTATGTTTGTAGAACGCAGATGTTTTCAAATGCTCTGGTTTTGTCTACATGGTTATTTCCTTGTCCTATTTGTAAGGAATCCAACATTGTAAGACATATTGCATGTTTTTCTCTTGACGATTGTTTACCTTGAAGCGTCATGAGCTAACTTGAGCTGTTGGATTTTGTGGAGAAACTTTAAAAAGGGTCTGTGAAAAAGGCATTGTGGTGAGTCGCATTATGCACCCGAGCGTAAGGAGCAGATATCTGCCACCAGCCCAGCTTGGCCTGGATTGCCTCTGTGTTAGTTCCCCTGGTTAGTGCTTTTCTCCCTAACCACTCTTGTGACTGTGATAATGTGAGTTAAGGGCTGAGTTGCTAGTGATTTATGTGTGAGGTAGGCTGGTTTGAGGGAGGAAATCTATGGACCTAGTCATTTTCCTTGGTGGTAAGCTTTCAGGGGTGCAAAGATCGATCTTCCTGGGGACTTTTCTGGTACCAGGAAGATATCGCATAGATGGGACCTCCAAAGACACACATTTAATTTTTAGGCCTGTTGTTCCTATTATGGGATGTGAGTTTCTTCACTGATGGGGATGCTGCTTATCTGAGAAGAAACTGTGAAAGGTGGTGTAGTATAGAGGTGTGGCTTAAGCTTTTAAGTTTTCTTCAAGGTTTTTCCCCTAAGCTTCATACTTCAGACGGCCTACTTACATGAGACTAGTATGTGATGTCAGGCTAACAACTTCCTAAATACCTGCAAGCCAGATCAGTGTCTCTTTTCTCTATATTCCCATGGAAATCAAGGGTCCCGCCGAATTTTCCATCGAAACAGTTGATTTGTGCTGTCTCTAGGAATTCTACAGGGCGTACCGTTGCTTCCTAACCGGTGTCATTTGGGAGATCGATCCCCCTCTGTACGTTCAAATGATTAATTTTGAGACTCTGCTCATGTGTGCAGTAAACCCTTTAATTCCCTAAGACCTTCCTTTCCTCCATCTCATACCCCATGAAGCCCGCTTCAGTTTATCTCCTGAATTTCTTTGGAATCTGTCAGCTCTCCCTCAACATCCTAATACTGAACTTGCCTGTCTGTTGCGATTAGGTCCTAACTAGTGTCCATATATCTTGTTTCCCTCCAATCCATTCTTCACACAAGAAAGCTTCAAAGCAAGTTGGAACATTGCTCATAAACATCGCTCACAAACATTGTTTTGAGAATAGAAAACACACTGGTGGCCTTTAAGACTCTGCGTGCTCTAGAATCCTCTCTGCTTCTCTAGCCCCATCTTGTGCCACGTTTGCCCTCACTTTCTATGCTTCAGATACACTGAATTAACCTTAGTTCTCACTCATCTGACAGAAGTCAGTTGAGAAATTATTTTTCACTGTGATTCCTAGCATTAAGGAATTTGATGATCAGGTTTTGTATGAGGACTAAAACTAAACTGGGAAGTGGAAGAATTGCGTTTCAACTGTTTCAGTCAACACGCATGTATTAATGATACCTAAGTATTGAACACCGGGCTAGGTTTCATGAGGGATACAGAAGTTCTGGCCATCTCTGGTTTTGGGTATCCCTTATTTGTTGAGACCTTTGCGTTGTTTGGTTGCCTTTTGTCTGTTTTCCAGATGGGAAAACAGGAACAAGGGAAGTATAGGTTATTACTAGGTGGGGTTGAACAAGTGGAGCAGCAAACTGCAAAGCAGAAAGAAGAGGGACGTACTATAGAGGGATGTGATTTCCATTTTCAAGGCGCCTGCGTCCTGTGCAGGGAGACAGCCTAACATAAAATGTGCCTAACAAAAGATCTATTGACTTCTTACTAAAAATCTCCAGTTCATATAACCCAGGGGTTTATACCTTCTCCTTTAAAAGTTCTATTCCTGGGACTTCCCTGGTGGTCCAGTGGTGAAGACTCTGCGCTTCCAATGCAGCAGGCGTGGGTTCAATCCCTGGTTGGGGAGCTAAGATCCCACATGCTGCGCAGCCAAAGAAATTTTTTTCAAAAGTTATACTCCTGTGTTGTTGAATTTAGTGGTTTAGATTTTGTTTGAATGTTAAGAAGATTTCAGTTTATTTACCAGGAACAAACAAAACATAATGTAAAAATAGTTTCCCAGAAACGATTTCCATCGTTCTCTTCTTCCCTTTCTCCCGCAGACTGACTGGTGTTTCATCTTGACAAGTTCTCTGAAGTTCTCTGTCATTCCATAGGAAAGCGGTCTGGCTTGGAGGTTGCAATCCCAGGGAATTTTTCATCAGCGGGGAAGTCTCCATCACTACAGAGGAATCAAGGTTGAAGTCAGTCCCGGGTAAGTGAGATGCTCCCCCTAAACACCAACACAGCAGTCGTGTACCTTTCAAGGGGTTCAGGGGCAAGATGGGCAAGGCATTTCTACTAACTCTTCTTAAGGATCATGGACAGTGTGCCCTATGCTACGAGGTAAGCGGTGACTGTTGTAATTCTTACTGGTGATCATTTCATGTCACTGATCCTTGGCTCTCTTTGTATCTCATAGGACTGTTGTTAAGTCCAATACAAAATGAGTCTTCTTTTTAAAAAACTGAAATGTTTTACAAAGCCTAGCATTCTCATAGAGAGTCCTTTGAATTCTCCCCACTTTCCCGAGAGGCTAAGAACACTTCACACCATGAACTAGGAGAGGGGGTAGAGCCCTTTCTGATGAAATATAGAAACAAAGACAGAGTCTTAGCCTGCTTGCTCTCTGGACAGGATCTCGGACCACAAGGTCTTAAATCCTGGTATAAATGACGGAAGTGAGGACAGTTCAACTGGCACTCTCATAACAAGAGTTCTGAAACACCTTCCAAAGAGACTGTAGCGGTAGACGAGGGAAGGGAGTGCTACAGTGTGGTAGTACAGGGGGAATGCTCGGCTACAGCAGTGAAAAATGTGGTACCTATTGGTGTGCTCTCGGGGTTCTTGTACATGTAGCATAGATGACCTTTACAGTGTCCCTCCCACCTTCCCACCTGCATTAGGTGTTCTGTTTTTTTGTTTGTTTGTTTGTTTTTAATTTACGTTTATTGATTGATTGATTGATTGAACTTATTTATTCTACGTATTTATTTTTTTGGCTGCACTGGGTCCTCATTGCTGTGCACGGGCTTTCTCTAGTTGCGGCTAGCGGGGTCTACTCTTGGTTGCGGTGTGCGGGCTTCTCATCGCGGTGGCCTCTCTTGTTGCGGAGCATGGGCTGTAGGCGCGTGGGCTTCGGTAGTTGCGGCTCACGGGCTCTGGAATGCAGGCTCAGTCGTTGTGGCACATGCGCTTAGTTGCAGCACGGCATGTGGGATCTTCGCAGACCGGGGCTCGAAGCCGTGTCCCCTGCATTGGCAGGCGCCACCAGGGAAGCCCTAGCTGTTCTTACATAGAGTCTAAAAACAGAGAGCACTGAGAGAAGGTAGTGGTTATTAAAGGCTCAGGATCTAAATTCTACCTGTCTCTACACCCCTTCCCAGCTGTCGATTTGACCCCGTTTGTGAATGCCGACCTCATTCTTCAACTTGCTCTGCCGTTTGTATACTCACCTTGAAAACTTGTTTCTGTGATGCGTTGAGCAGACACAGGGTGGCAGATTGCAGAGGTGGAAGCTGGTGGTCGGATATTTGCGGGCTGAATCTCCTTCAGTCCCATTCCCATTTCTGGTTGCGCAGAGGCCCTACTTCCTGTGTATGACGCGGAGCCATAGGATTGCGGGCAGGAGCCAAGTTCTCCATACAGTGAAGACCCCAGTGTGCCTTGGTTATAGTAATATACCTGGCTTCCTTCCTGGTAGGGAAGTGACAGGCGGCTATGCCCCTGATTTGTTCGTGGGCCTCCTGATGCAGCAGTTCCCTTGGCTCTGGCCCTGTCGTCAGCTGCCCCTAGGAGGACTCTGAGCCCTAGCTACTTCTCTGGTAGATTTGCCTATTCCCCCACTATAATCACACCTGAATAAGGCAACTCAAACCTTTCAGAGATGTGTCGTGAACCTCTTGTTTTCTGAAATACCTATCTGGTGGTTGTGAGACTTAAGGCCAACCTCCCCGAGAGACTTTGTTTCTATTTCTCCTAGTAAACCTAGACTCATCTCCTGTCACCTTCAACTCTACTCCAATTGTGTTCTTTCAACCCAGACCCCTGACCCTGCTTTTTACTTCTGCCATTTCATCCTCACTCCTGCTTCCTTTCCTAAATCCATACGTCTCTTTTGGCCTTCCTAGCCCTGGGCCAAGTTCCTTCCTCTTTCCTCAGTTTTTACCCCTTTCCTTCATTCTCCCATCCAACTTTCAGGCCTTCCTTTCTCACGCCCCAGTTAGCAGCATCTCAAAATTCGAAAGGTTTATTACTCATCTATTAATTCTATTCCATTTACTTATTCGGTTCTATACCTATCTTACCTATGTATGGAAGAACCGCTGGTAGCCAAGGTGGCAGCAAGAATCCTAGCAGCTGTCACCTGACGTATCCGTAGTAGTCAGCAATTTCCATTTCTTTGTCCCTCTGGGTGAAAAATTGCAGCTTCCCCGAAGAGGTGTATCTGGCAGCATTCTCCCGTTGTTGTTGAGCCCGCCTCTTCATGGCCTCTCGCTCTGGCCTCTGCTCTTGTTCGATGGGCTTTGACATGACTGGCTCAGGCACGTTGGGTTCCCTCCATGGAACTCGTTGCTTGCTGAAGTCTTGGAGTAGAAGTTGGGTTTGGAGCTTGGGTGGGGACTGGCGCTTAGTCACAGCAGGGGGAACAGGCTCGCGCTGGAGAGAAGCGCCAGATGAAGTTTTGTAGGGTGCAGGCCTAGGAGCAGCAGGCTGAGGGACACGAGGCTGGGTATGGTTGGTCCAAGCCGGTTGGGTTGGGTTGGCCACAGTTGGCTGAGCTGGTTTGGCGGGACCTGGCAAAGAGGCAGGAGCTGGCTGGGATGAATTGACTGCAGCAGGTTGAGCTGAGTCAGTAGAACCAGGCTGGGCACGGTAAGCCACAGCAGGCCGATGTGAGGCCAGAGACTGTGGCCTCCGAGGAGCGGGTCGAGCTTGAGGCTTGTCCCAGGCAGAAAAAGGCAGAGGTATCAACTTGACCTTCCCAGGAGGAGGCCGCTCACACTGGGATGGAGATGGACACTCTGTTTCAGCACTGCTGTCTGGTTTCTGGGCTTGGACTTGCGTTTTCTCAGGCCTCTTACCCTCACGTGGGGTATGCCGCCGTGGCTGGATCGCTGGGGGTGGCTGGGGGTCTTTGGGGTTGCTTGAATTTCCCAAGAGCCGACAGGAAGAGAGCCCAGTTTTCGTCTCATTCTTCTTCCCCAGCGCATGAAGAACCTTCACAGACTCCAGCATGCGCACGCCAAGGGAGGTTCGAGGCTTTTGAAAGCTCTCTTGGCGAAGCTCAGTTTGGTGTTCCTTTCGCTTCGTGTTGGGGATTGCTGGCTTGTCTTCTGCCTTGACTTTGTTCCCTGACTGCTTGTTCTCTTCAGCCTTGTTTCTTCCTCTGGTCCTTTTGGTCTTTTCCTGCCCATGGCTCTCAGTTTTGCTGATCTTTCCGGATGCAGCTTTCTGAGGTTTGCCTTGAGAGTGCTTGGCCGTGTTCGCAGGAGCCCTGTCACTGACTGCAGCAGTGCATATAACCGCTTCTCCCCCTAACAGGCACTCTGGATCTTTTGGCTGGATTTTGGCCTTGGGAGCACCACCGATAGGCTCAGAGGCTTTCTGTTTGTTCTTCCTGGGTTGATCAGAGGGAACCTTTACGACACTTGGCTTTTCCTGCACCTGATTCACCTTAATGGCTCTGGTGTCTTCAGCTTTGATCACGTTGGGACCTTGGGATCGATCAAGATCTTTCCAAGAATTAAAGAGCTGGGGAAGGTGAATATCCTCCGCCAGTGTAGTAATGTCTGCAAGACCACTGCTAGGTTCAGTCCCATTTTCAAGTGTCCCTAGGTCCTGACGACTCAGGCTGTTCTCTCCCAGATCAGCATTTTCAGAACCAGGCTGCTCCTCTTGGCTGAGGGGATCGGTGCAGGCCAGCGGCTGGGGAATATCAGGGATTCCTAAAGGGAGTAGTGGAGGATCTTGGTTTTCTATTGGGATCTGGTAGGCCTCCAGAGGCTTTGACAGCTTGGTTTTGATATCCTCCACGTTCTTACTCTCTGTTTGTCCCTGGCTTGGAGCTGGAGGCAGGGCCAGGAGACGCCTGGCACTCTGGACTGGAGCTGTCACTGAAATGTCCCCAAGTTCAGATGGTGGGTTACTCTCAAGTATGTGACTGTTTCTGCTACTGCAGGACTTGGGGAGTTCTTGAGTTTGTGTCACACAAAACGTCTGGCTTGGAGGTTGCAATCCCAGGGAATTTTTCATCACCAGGGAAGGCTCCATCACTACAAAGGGATCAAGGGAGAAGTCAGTCCCTGGTAAATGAGATGCTCCCCCTAAACACCAACACAGCAGTCATGTACCTTTCAAGGGGTTCAGGGGCAAGATGGGCAAGGCATTTCTACTAACTCTTCTTAAGGATCATGGACAGTGCCCTATGCTACGAGGTAAGCGGTGACTGTTGTAATGCTTAACTGGTGATCATTTCATGTCACTGATCCTTGGCTCTCTTTGTATCTCATAGGACTGTTGTAAGTCCAATACAAAATGAGTCTTCTTTTTAAACAACTGAAATGTTTTACAAAGCCTAGCATTCTCATATAGAGTCCTTTCAATTCTCCCCACTTTCCCGAGAGGCTAAGAACACTTCACACCATGAACTAGGAGAGGGGGTAGAGCCCTTTCTGATGAAATACAGAAACAAAGACAGAGTCTTAGCCTGCTTGCTCTCTGGACAGGATCTCGGACCACAAGGTCTTAAATCCTGGTATAAATGACGGAAGTGAGGACACTTCAACTGGCACTCTCATAACAAGAGTTCTGAGACACCTTCCAAAGAGACTGTAGCAGTAGACGAGGGAAGGGAGTGCTACAGTGTGGTAGTACAGGGGGAATGCTCGGCTACAGCAGTGAAAAATGTTGTACCTATTGGTGTGCTCTCGGGGTTCTTGTACATGTAGCATAGATGACCTTTACAGTGTCCCTGCCACCTTCCCACCTGCATTAGGTGTTCTTTTTGTTTTTTTGTTTTTTTTAATTTACGTTTATTTATTGATTGATTGTTTGAACTTATTTATTCTACGTATTTATTTTTTTAGCTGCACAGGGTCTTCATTGCTGTGCACGGGCTTTCTCTAGTTGCGGCTAGCGGTGTCTACTCTTGGTTGCGGTGTGCGGGCTTCTCTTGTTGCGGAGCATGCGCTCTAGGCGCGTGGGCTTCGGTAGTTGCGGCTCACGGGCTCTAGAATGCAGGCTCAGTCGTTGTGGCACATGGGCTTAGTTGCTCCACGGCATGTGGGATCTTCCCAGACCAGGGCTCGAACCAGTGTCCGCCGCATTGCATTGGCAGGCGGATTCTTAACCACGGCGCCACCAGGGAAGCCCTAGGTGTTCTTATATAGAGTCTAAAAACAGAGGGCACTGAGCGAAGGTAGTGGTTACTAAAGGCTCAGGATCTAAATTCTACCTGTCTCTACACCCCTTCCCAGCTGTCGATTTGACCCCATTTGTGAATGCCGACCTCATTCTTCAACTTTCTCTGCCGTTTGTATACTCACCTTGAAAACTTGTTTCTGTGATGCGTTGAGCAGACACAGGGTGGCAGATTGCAGAGGTGGAAGCTGGTGGTCGGATATTTGTGGGCTGAATCTCCTTCAGTCCCATTCCCATTTCTGGTTGCGCAGAGGCCCTACTTCCTGTGTATGACGCGGAGCCATAGGATTGCGGGCAGGAGCCAAGTTCTCCATACAGTGAAGACCCCAGTGTGCCTTGGTTATAGTAATATACCTGGCTTCCTTCCTGGGAGGGAAGTGACAGGCGGCTATGCCCCTGATTTGGAATCTGAGATGGTGCTCCCTGAGCAAGCCTGGCAGAAAGTGATGGATATAGAGGGACCATGTTATTGGCGTCTGAAGTTTTATCATACTGGGCTGCCATAAACATGGAGGAAGCAGCTGGGTGCCGGTCAGTGAGTGCCAGAGTAAAGTCTCCGAGTGAAGAGGAATTCTTTTCAGTGCTTCCTGTGATGTCCCACTCAAGAACACCTGGATAGGAAGGAGCTGAAGTGGAGATCTGGCTGTGGTCAGTAACTCCAGATAACATAGTCGTGCTGGAATGTTGGTAAAGGTAGGCACTACCCATGAGTGTCTGGAAAGAGGTACCGGTAGCCGATGCCGAACTGACGGCAGGGGCAGAGACTCTGGAGAAGTTGCAGACACTTCGTGTTAGGGAAGTTGCATTGCTCACCACAGGAAGACAATGCTGCAGAGAATTTAGAGTTCCAAGTAGAGATGGATTTTGGAAATTTTCTGTAAGAACAAGAGGGTCATGAAAAACTCAGGGAGGTTGAGAAATTCTCACTACGTTTGAGGAACAGCATTATCTTAAGGTTCTTGCTCTCAGGACACCTCTACTATCGACCCTTCCTGAGAAACCCAAAATCAGACAGTTAATGATGGCTGTAAGGACTGAGCAGTTTTCCACTCTTCTGTATTAACTGCCTGTGCTCCCATCTTGGGCACAGATGGGCAGAAGAGCCAAGTGGTATGGTTCAGACATTGTTCTCTAGGCTGGAAGCAACCTTCTCCCTGCCCTGTCTTTCCCTTCAGCCTGCACTCGTATTGACTTCTATGCTATTTCCTAGACTGGAAGCATTTTAGAACTAGGAGGCCCTTAGAGAACTTTCTCTTTTTTCAGTCTCATTTCACGAGTAAGGAAACTGAGGCTCAGAGAGGTCGGGTTGACTTGTTCAGGTTCTCTCATTATGTTAGTGTCATTACCAGGTTTCAGAACCTAAGTATCCTGACTTCCTTGCCAGGACTCCACTCTGAGCATGATAGTGCCAGAAAGCAGGAGAAATAGAACTTATAATATAAGCATTTTTTTTGTCCATTAGAAAACAGTACGGCCATTACCATTGTCATCTTCAGTGTCTCCCTTTGCTTGTGCAGTTCCCACGCTATTACCTAGAGTTGACGTATAGCTCAGTCCAACTGGTGAACTGAAAGAGTCATTTTTGCCCTCTTCAAGCCTGGTTTCTCATCCTACCTCAAAATGATTACCCGAAAGTGGATTTCTTAAGTGCTTTTGGAAAGAGAAAAGTTATCTGATTACTTCAGATTACTCATCTATAAAGTGGTTATAACACCACCACCAATAATAATAGCAGTAATAATTAATAGATGAATAAGCTGATCTATTGCGTATGATTTATATGGAGGAAGATACAATAAGTTCTAGAAAGACAAAGAAAAATCATGAAAAACATGTTACGTAACGAAAAAGAAATCCATAGATATTAATGAAAACTGGGGTATGTGGGCAAGTATCAAAGCCTAATGAATTTACTAACAAATGACATTCTGTACCATACATGCAATATTATGAAAGTGAATTTTGCCCACTCTATTTTAGTGAATACTATTAACCAAAAAACACGATGGAGGTGATAGAGGTGAATGAATTCCTAGCCAATGCATACAGACAGAGACGATAAATCAGTAAAAAATGCACAACAAGCAACAGAATGCAACAAATGTGAATGTATAGGTAGCCACAACATATATAGACAAGTATTTCAATGAAAACCGGTACAAAGCAGACAGCAAAATAGTAAGTGTAAAAGAGTTTCATTATTGTGCTCATTCATATTTTTACCCAGCAAGTAACAGGTATTAAGCCTAGGAGAAATATATCTTTCCATGAATATAACTCATATAATAAGCAGAAAGGAAGCTTAAAAAGTATCAAGAAGGTTTTTGTATTTATCCTAGAACTTAGAATCATCTTCCACATCCAAGAAGATGACATCCCAAGACCTCAAAAAACCATCATCCCTAGAATCCAATTAAAAAAGATTTTCAAATGTAAGAAAATCCAAAGGACTCCACAACATTGTTTTAGATAAATGTGGATGTTTGTGTTTTCTTTTTTTCTTTTGCCGCGCCGCGTGGCCCTGGCCGTGAAAGCACCGAGTCCTAAAGCGCTGGACCGCCAGGGAATTCCCTAAATGGGGAATTAGAGATGTGGGGCTTGACTTTTTCTTTTTCTTCTCCGGTAGCTAAGATCTACAAGCGAACGATGGCTGTTGATCAATGTGCTCTCTGTGTTAGGAAGGAAATAACTGTAAAAATGAAAAGCAACCTTGCCTTAGAAGCTACATATCACACAAAGGAAATAGTCCTTCTGATTCAATGTAGAAGATATCATTTAAAATGTTTAATTGGTCAAATGTCTACCTAGTTTAAAAATTAGAAAGAATAGAACACTGAAAAGCAGCCCCCTAGATAACCACTTTGGTTTCTGGTTTCTAGGAAGCATCATTTCTAAAACATACTTCTAAAATGTTTCTATTCCAAACTGTCAAGTGCCAGCTGTATTCAGAGAGGCAATAAAAGAAAGAAAACGGAGTATGACTTTTCTGATAGGCTGCCCTTCCTGGTGATCCCCTGTTCTGGCCTTACTTTCCTTCTTAGTCTGTTAATGTAAGGATTTGCTACCATCAGCTTTGTTTTGCCCTGCTCTGAGCAGATTTCCCTCTGTGCTGTTTCTGCTTTAATTTAAAATCTTTGGCTCCCATCAACATTCCATGGCAAACTGCCTCTTTCTTGAGAGCTCCTCTATGCTTTCCCTCTTCATTCTTATATTTTTTTCCCATCTCTTGGTTCCTGTTGGCCTGTGCTAATGAAAACAATCCTAAACTTGCTTACGTTTGACTCTGTGCCTCCCTATATAGCCCAGTACTCTCCATCCTCTCTCCCTATTCTCTCTTTTCAACTAGTCGAAATACTAGTGGAGGGAGACCATTGGAGATGAAACATCTTGGTATATATCGCTAGTTTTCTGTGTCACCTGGCTTTTCTATGTTTCTGTTGAAACACTCTTTTGAGAAGTCTCTGATTTCATTTTCTACATGGGTACCCTTTAAGGCTCAATATTGGAAAAGAAGGGGATCAGAGTGATCAACCCAATGTGGTATCCTAACGTAACAGATAAGGAAAGCAGCAGGCTTTGTGAGGCAGTCAGTGATTTGTCCAAAGTCACACAGACAGTAAACGTCAAAGTCAAAACTGAAATTAGGTCTCCAGACTTGTAGTTCAATACTTTCCCTCATTATTCCACGCTATTTTGAATCTCCTCCTCAATTTAGGGGCAAAAGAAATCGAACGCAAAACTTTCCAAAGTTTCTTTTCTTACCTGACATGGTCAGAGAAGAGGAGACATCAACTGCAGGTACAAGGGATGAGGAGACAACACTAGAGGATGTCTGAGTGGCTGCAGCTGAACGGCGCACGTGTCCAGTACAAAGGTCACTGGTTACTGGTCCAAACGGCTCCACGGAAACCCCAAGACCTCTACCAAGTGGTAGTAGGTTTGGTAGGAGAGTGATGTCACAAAGCAGGCAGTTGAAAGGTATGAGCTAGCCAATAGGGAGGTCCGATCCCCAACAGGAGGGCGGGCTTGGGTGAAGAGAGCGTAGGAGAGCTAAAACAACCCCTCAATTTCTGAGCTCTGGGGAGGAAATCCTAGAAGACAGATTTACCTCCCCCAGGCTCTTCCATTAGGGAAATCATTGCAACATTTCTTACAGACGTTCATTAATATAATTAACTAACAGTTACTTATATTCTACAGAGTATTCTATTTTATGTATCATATACTTAGAGCTATATAGATCTTATTTAACTAGTATCCTTAGGAAGGAAAGAGCCATGTAGTTTGAACTATTACAGTTGTAACTTGGTTAAAGAGCAGGGTGAAGTTTGTTGAGTGTACCCTGTGGAGAATGTTGTGGTCCAAGGCTCTTCTCTTTTAGTTTCTTCTCCTTGACTCCTACCTTCCTTGGGCTGGGCTAGGCTGGGGGCCAGGTTGGACTTGCGACTTAACATTTCTCTTCCGCTTTCTTTTTTTTTTTTTTTTTTCTTCCATTATGGGCATTGCTTCTAGGACAAGCCTTGATCTTGCATTGGATGTTCCTTCCTGTCAACTTCCAGCAGCAGGAGTCTTCTTTTCAGTGCTTGATGCTTCACGAAATAGACTCTGCCCATTGGCAGCAAATACCAGAGAGCCAGGAGACAGAGCTGGTTGCAGACCTTTCCTCTTCCAGCCTTTGGTTGCAATTGTTTTGCCCATGATTTGCTAGCTCTAGTTCCTTGGGCCACACAGGTATCCTGCCATCCAGCTCTTTTTATATGTGAGAGACATTCTGAACACTGTCCCTCTTTCTTTGCACAGAAGTATATACAGTGTGGCAGTTACCGTAATCTCCTCCCCCTTGCAAACAGCCCCTCTAGAATCTCGGACCTCTAGGACTCTCTGTCTTGCATGCTTGGGTGCAAGGCCAAGCACAATGAAGAGGAGAATAATTAGAGAAAGAGGAGGACATTGGTGGAGAACTGGGAGCAGGTAAGGTGAAAGGGCACCGGAGAAAAGAGATGCATGTAGGTTTTTTGGTTTCTGTGGGAAACAAGTTGACACACTTGGGCCTCATTTTGTATTAACAGAACAGAGAGTTGTAGATATAAGTAGCTAGATCGTGCAGCAACTGCCATGAAGTCTGTACACTGAAGAGAACAGTCTCACATCTAGTTTTCATTTTGTTTTATGTCATATTACCTTATTTATAGCATTCACTGGTATGTTTGTAGAACGCAGATGTTTTCAAATGCTCTGGTTTTGTCTACATGGTTATTTCCTTGTCCTATTTGTAAGGAATCCAACATTGTAAGACATATTGCATGTTTTTCTCTTGACGATTGTTTACCTTGAAGCGTCATGAGCTAACTTGAGCTGTTGGATTTTGTGGAGAAACTTTAAAAAGGGTCTGTGAAAAAGGCATTGTGGTGAGTCGCATTATGCACCCGAGCGTAAGGAGCAGATATCTGCCACCAGCCCAGCTTGGCCTGGATTGCCTCTGTGTTAGTTCCCCTGGTTAGTGCTTTTCTCCCTAACCACTCTTGTGACTGTGATAATGTGAGTTAAGGGCTGAGTTGCTAGTGATTTATGTGTGAGGTAGGCTGGTTTGAGGGAGGAAATCTATGGACCTAGTCATTTTCCTTGGTGGTAAGCTTTCAGGGGTGCAAAGATCGATCTTCCTGGGGACTTTTCTGGTACCAGGAAGATATCGCATAGATGGGACCTCCAAAGACACACATTTAATTTTTAGGCCTGTTGTTCCTATTATGGGATGTGAGTTTCTTCACTGATGGGGATGCTGCTTATCTGAGAAGAAACTGTGAAAGGTGGTGTAGTATAGAGGTGTGGCTTAAGCTTTTAAGTTTTCTTCAAGGTTTTTCCCCTAAGCTTCATACTTCAGACGGCCTACTTACATGAGACTAGTATGTGATGTCAGGCTAACAACTTCCTAAATACCTGCAAGCCAGATCAGTGTCTCTTTTCTCTATATTCCCATGGAAATCAAGGGTCCCGCCGAATTTTCCATCGAAACAGTTGATTTGTGCTGTCTCTAGGAATTCTACAGGGCGTACCGTTGCTTCCTAACCGGTGTCATTTGGGAGATCGATCCCCCTCTGTACGTTCAAATGATTAATTTTGAGACTCTGCTCATGTGTGCAGTAAACCCTTTAATTCCCTAAGACCTTCCTTTCCTCCATCTCATACCCCATGAAGCCCGCTTCAGTTTATCTCCTGAATTTCTTTGGAATCTGTCAGCTCTCCCTCAACATCCTAATACTGAACTTGCCTGTCTGTTGCGATTAGGTCCTAACTAGTGTCCATATATCTTGTTTCCCTCCAATCCATTCTTCACACAAGAAAGCTTCAAAGCAAGTTGGAACATTGCTCATAAACATCGCTCACAAACATTGTTTTGAGAATAGAAAACACACTGGTGGCCTTTAAGACTCTGCGTGCTCTAGAATCCTCTCTGCTTCTCTAGCCCCATCTTGTGCCACGTTTGCCCTCACTTTCTATGCTTCAGATACACTGAATTAACCTTAGTTCTCACTCATCTGACAGAAGTCAGTTGAGAAATTATTTTTCACTGTGATTCCTAGCATTAAGGAATTTGATGATCAGGTTTTGTATGAGGACTAAAACTAAACTGGGAAGTGGAAGAATTGCGTTTCAACTGTTTCAGTCAACACGCATGTATTAATGATACCTAAGTATTGAACACCGGGCTAGGTTTCATGAGGGATACAGAAGTTCTGGCCATCTCTGGTTTTGGGTATCCCTTATTTGTTGAGACCTTTGCGTTGTTTGGTTGCCTTTTGTCTGTTTTCCAGATGGGAAAACAGGAACAAGGGAAGTATAGGTTATTACTAGGTGGGGTTGAACAAGTGGAGCAGCAAACTGCAAAGCAGAAAGAAGAGGGACGTACTATAGAGGGATGTGATTTCCATTTTCAAGGCGCCTGCGTCCTGTGCAGGGAGACAGCCTAACATAAAATGTGCCTAACAAAAGATCTATTGACTTCTTACTAAAAATCTCCAGTTCATATAACCCAGGGGTTTATACCTTCTCCTTTAAAAGTTCTATTCCTGGGACTTCCCTGGTGGTCCAGTGGTGAAGACTCTGCGCTTCCAATGCAGCAGGCGTGGGTTCAATCCCTGGTTGGGGAGCTAAGATCCCACATGCTGCGCAGCCAAAGAAATTTTTTTCAAAAGTTATACTCCTGTGTTGTTGAATTTAGTGGTTTAGATTTTGTTTGAATGTTAAGAAGATTTCAGTTTATTTACCAGGAACAAACAAAACATAATGTAAAAATAGTTTCCCAGAAACGATTTCCATCGTTCTCTTCTTCCCTTTCTCCCGCAGACTGACTGGTGTTTCATCTTGACAAGTTCTCTGAAGTTCTCTGTCATTCCATAGGAAAGCGGTCTGGCTTGGAGGTTGCAATCCCAGGGAATTTTTCATCAGCGGGGAAGTCTCCATCACTACAGAGGAATCAAGGTTGAAGTCAGTCCCGGGTAAGTGAGATGCTCCCCCTAAACACCAACACAGCAGTCGTGTACCTTTCAAGGGGTTCAGGGGCAAGATGGGCAAGGCATTTCTACTAACTCTTCTTAAGGATCATGGACAGTGTGCCCTATGCTACGAGGTAAGCGGTGACTGTTGTAATTCTTACTGGTGATCATTTCATGTCACTGATCCTTGGCTCTCTTTGTATCTCATAGGACTGTTGTAAGTCCAATACAAAATGAGTCTTCTTTTTAAAAAACTGAAATGTTTTACAAAGCCTAGCATTCTCATAGAGAGTCCTTTGAATTCTCCCCACTTTCCCGAGAGGCTAAGAACACTTCACACCATGAACTAGGAGAGGGGGTAGAGCCCTTTCTGATGAAATATAGAAACAAAGACAGAGTCTTAGCCTGCTTGCTCTCTGGACAGGATCTCGGACCACAAGGTCTTAAATCCTGGTATAAATGACGGAAGTGAGGACAGTTCAACTGGCACTCTCATAACAAGAGTTCTGAAACACCTTCCAAAGAGACTGTAGCAGTAGACGAGGGAAGGGAGTGCTACAGTGTGGTAGTACAGGGGGAATGCTCGGCTACAGCAGTGAAAAATGTGGTACCTATTGGTGTGCTCTCGGGGTTCTTGTACATGTAGCATAGATGACCTTTACAGTGTCCCTCCCACCTTCCCACCTGCATTAGGTGTTCTGTTTTTTTGTTTGTTTTTTTTTTTTTAATTTACGTTTATTGATTGATTGATTGATTGAACTTATTTATTCTACGTATTTATTTTTTTGGCTGCACTGGGTCCTCATTGGTGTGCACGGGCTTTCTCTAGTTGCGGCTAGCGGGGTCTACTCTTGGTTGCGGTGTGCGGGCTTCTCATCGCGGTGGCCTCTCTTGTTGCGGAGCATGGGCTGTAGGCGCGTGGGCTTCGGTAGTTGCGGCTCACGGGCTCTGGAATGCAGGCTCAGTCGTTGTGGCACATGCGCTTAGTTGCTGCACGGCATGTGGGATCTTCGCAGACCGGGGCTCGAAGCCGTGTCCCCTGCATTGGCAGGCGCCACCAGGGAAGCCCTAGCTGTTCTTACATAGAGTCTAAAAACAGAGAGCACTGAGAGAAGGTAGTGGTTATTAAAGGCTCAGGATCTAAATTCTACCTGTCTCTACACCCCTTCCCAGCTGTCGATTTGACCCCGTTTGTGAATGCCGACCTCATTCTTCAACTTGCTCTGCCGTTTGTATACTCACCTTGAAAACTTGTTTCTGTGATGCGTTGAGCAGACACAGGGTGGCAGATTGCAGAGGTGGAAGCTGGTGGTCGGATATTTGCGGGCTGAATCTCCTTCAGTCCCATTCCCATTTCTGGTTGCGCAGAGGCCCTACTTCCTGTGTATGACGCGGAGCCATAGGATTGCGGGCAGGAGCCAAGTTCTCCATACAGTGAAGACCCCAGTGTGCCTTGGTTATAGTAATATACCTGGCTTCCTTCCTGGTAGGGAAGTGACAGGCGGCTATGCCCCTGATTTGTTCGTGGGCCTCCTGATGCAGCAGTTCCCTTGGCTCTGGCCCTGTCGTCAGCTGCCCCTAGGAGGACTCTGAGCCCTAGCCACTTCTCTGGTAGATTTGCCTATTCCCCCACTATAATCACACCTGAATAAGGCAACTCAAACCTTTCAGAGATGTGTCGTGAACCTCTTGTTTTCTGAAATACCTATCTGGTGGTTGTGAGACTTAAGGCCAACCTCCCCGAGAGACTTTGTTTCTATTTCTCCTAGTAAACCTAGACTCATCTCCTGTCACCTTCAACTCTACTCCAATTGTGTTCTTTCAACCCAGACCCCTGACCCTGCTTTTTACTTCTGCCATTTCATCCTCACTCCTGCTTCCTTTCCTAAATCCATACGTCTCTTTTGGCCTTCCTAGCCCTGGGCCAAGTTCCTTCCTCTTTCCTCAGTTTTTACCCCTTTCCTTCATTCTCCCATCCAACTTTCAGGCCTTCCTTTCTCACGCCCCAGTTAGCAGCATCTCAAAATTCGAAAGGTTTATTACTCATCTATTAATTCTATTCCATTTACTTATTCGGTTCTATACCTATCTTACCTATGTATGGAAGAACCGCTGGTAGCCAAGGTGGCAGCAAGAATCCTAGCAGCTGTCACCTGACGTATCCGTAGTAGTCAGCAATTTCCATTTCTTTGTCCCTCTGGGTGAAAAATTGCAGCTTCCCCGAAGAGGTGTATCTGGCAGCATTCTCCCGTTGTTGTTGAGCCCGCCTCTTCATGGCCTCTCGCTCTGGCCTCTGCTCTTGTTCGATGGGCTTTGACATGACTGGCTCAGGCACGTTGGGTTCCCTCCATGGAACTCGTTGCTTGCTGAAGTCTTGGAGTAGAAGTTGGGTTTGGAGCTTGGGTGGGGACTGGCGCTTAGTCACAGCAGGGGGAACAGGCTCGCGCTGGAGAGAAGCGCCAGATGAAGTTTTGTAGGGTGCAGGCCTAGGAGCAGCAGGCTGAGGGACACGAGGCTGGGTATGGTTGGTCCAAGCCGGTTGGGTTGGGTTGGCCACAGTTGGCTGAGCTGGTTTGGCGGGACCTGGCAAAGAGGCAGGAGCTGGCTGGGATGAATTGACTGCAGCAGGTTGAGCTGAGTCAGTAGAACCAGGCTGGGCACGGTAAGCCACAGCAGGCCGATGTGAGGCCAGAGACTGTGGCCTCCGAGGAGCGGGTCGAGCTTGAGGCTTGTCCCAGGCAGAAAAAGGCAGAGGTATCAACTTGACCTTCCCAGGAGGAGGCCGCTCACACTGGGATGGAGATGGACACTCTGTTTCAGCACTGCTGTCTGGTTTCTGGGCTTGGACTTGCGTTTTCTCAGGCCTCTTACCCTCACGTGGGGTATGCCGCCGTGGCTGGATCGCTGGGGGTGGCTGGGGGTCTTTGGGGTTGCTTGAATTTCCCAAGAGCCGACAGGAAGAGAGCCCAGTTTTCGTCTCATTCTTCTTCCCCAGCGCATGAAGAACCTTCACAGACTCCAGCATGCGCACGCCAAGGGAGGTTCGAGGCTTTTGAAAGCTCTCTTGGCGAAGCTCAGTTTGGTGTTCCTTTCGCTTCGTGTTGGGGATTGCTGGCTTGTCTTCTGCCTTGACTTTGTTCCCTGACTGCTTGTTCTCTTCAGCCTTGTTTCTTCCTCTGGTCCTTTTGGTCTTTTCCTGCCCATGGCTCTCAGTTTTGCTGATCTTTCCGGATGCAGCTTTCTGAGGTTTGCCTTGAGAGTGCTTGGCCGTGTTCGCAGGAGCCCTGTCACTGACTGCAGCAGTGCATATAACCGCTTCTCCCCCTAACAGGCACTCTGGATCCTTTGGCTGGATTTTGGCCTTGGGAGCACCACCGATAGGCTCAGAGGCTTTCTGTTTGTTCTTCCTGGGTTGATCAGAGGGAACCTTTACGACACTTGGCTTTTCCTGCACCTGATTCACCTTAATGGCTCTGGTGTCTTCAGCTTTGATCACGTTGGGACCTTGGGATCGATCAAGATCTTTCCAAGAATTAAAGAGCTGGGGAAGGTGAATATCCTCCGCCAGTGTAGTAATGTCTGCAAGACCACTGCTAGGTTCAGTCCCATTTTCAAGTGTCCCTAGGTCCTGACGACTCAGGCTGTTCTCTCCCAGATCAGCATTTTCAGAACCAGGCTGCTCCTCTTGGCTGAGGGGATCGGTGCAGGCCAGCGGCTGGGGAATATCAGGGATTCCCAAAGGGAGTAGTGGAGGATCTTGGTTTTCTATTGGGATCTGGTAGGCCTCCAGAGGCTTTGACAGCTTGGTTTTGATATCCTCCACGTTCTTACTCTCTGTTTGTCCCTGGCTTGGAGCTGGAGGCAGGGCCAGGAGACGCCTGGCACTCTGGACTGGAGCTGTCACTGAAATGTCCCCAAGTTCAGATGGTGGGTTACTCTCAAGTATGTGACTGTTTCTGCTACTGCAGGACTTGGGGAGTTCTTGAGTTTGTGTCACACAAAACGTCTGGCTTGGAGGTTGCAATCCCAGGGAATTTTTCATCACCAGGGAAGGCTCCATCACTACAAAGGGATCAAGGGAGAAGTCAGTCCCTGGTAAATGAGATGCTCCCCCTAAACACCAACACAGCAGTCATGTACCTTTCAAGGGGTTCAGGGGCAAGATGGGCAAGGCATTTCTACTAACTCTTCTTAAGGATCATGGACAGTGCCCTATGCTACGAGGTAAGCGGTGACTGTTGTAATGCTTAACTGGTGATCATTTCATGTCACTGATCCTTGGCTCTCTTTGTATCTCATAGGACTGTTGTAAGTCCAATACAAAATGAGTCTTCTTTTTAAACAACTGAAATGTTTTACAAAGCCTAGCATTCTCATATAGAGTCCTTTCAATTCTCCCCACTTTCCCGAGAGGCTAAGAACACTTCACACCATGAACTAGGAGAGGGGGTAGAGCCCTTTCTGATGAAATACAGAAACAAAGACAGAGTCTTAGCCTGCTTGCTCTCTGGACAGGATCTCGGACCACAAGGTCTTAAATCCTGGTATAAATGACGGAAGTGAGGACACTTCAACTGGCACTCTCATAACAAGAGTTCTGAGACACCTTCCAAAGAGACTGTAGCAGTAGACGAGGGAAGGGAGTGCTACAGTGTGGTAGTACAGGGGGAATGCTCGGCTACAGCAGTGAAAAATGTGGTACCTATTGGTGTGCTCTCGGGGTTCTTGTACATGTAGCATAGATGACCTTTACAGTGTCCCTGCCACCTTCCCACCTGCATTAGGTGTTCTTTTTGTTTTTTTGTTTTTTTGTTTTTTTTTAATTTACGTTTATTTATTGATTGATTGTTTGAACTTATTTATTCTACGTATTTATTTTTTTGGCTGCACAGGGTCTTCATTGCTGTGCACGGGCTTTCTCTAGTTGCGGCTAGCGGGGTCTACTCTTGGTTGCGCTGTGCGGGCTTCTCTTGTTGCGGAGCATGCGCTCTAGGCGCGTGGGCTTCGGTAGTTGCGGCTCACGGGCTCTAGAATGCAGGCTCAGTCGTTGTGGCACATGGGCTTAGTTGCTCCACGGCATGTGGGATCTTCCCAGACCAGGGCTCGAACCCGTGTCCCCCGCATTGCATTGGCAGGTGGATTCTTAACCACGGCGCCACCAGGGAAGCCCTAGGTGTTCTTACATAGAGTCTAAAAACAGAGGGCACTGAGCGAAGGTAGTGGTTACTAAAGGCTCAGGATCTAAATTCTACCTGTCTCTACACCCCTTCCCAGCTGTCGATTTGACCCCATTTGTGAATGCCGACCTCATTCTTCAGCTTTCTCTGCCGTTTGTATACTCACCTTGAAAACTTGTTTCTGTGATGCGTTGAGTAGACACAGGGTGGCAGATTGCAGAGGTGGAAGCTGGTGGTCGGATATTTGTGGGCTGAATCTCCTTCAGTCCCATTCCCATTTCTGGTTGCGCAGAGGCCCTACTTCCTGTGTATGACGCGGAGCCATAGGATTGCGGGCAGGAGCCAAGTTCTCCATACAGTGAAGACCCCAGTGTGCCTTGGTTATAGTAATATACCTGGCTTCCTTCCTGGTAGGGAAGTGACAGGCGGCTATGCCCCTGATTTGGAATCTGAGATGGTGCTCCCTGAGCAAGCCTGGCAGAAAGTGATGGATATAGAGGGACCATGTTATTGGCGTCTGAAGTTTTATCATACTGGGCTGCCATAAACATGGAGGAAGCAGCTGGGTGCCGGTCAGTGAGTGCCAGAGTAAAGTCTCCGAGTGAAGAGGAATTCTTTTCAGTGCTTCCTGTGATGTCCCACTCAAGAACACCTGGATAGGAAGGAGCTGAAGTGGAGATCTGGCTGTGGTCAGTAACTCCAGATAACATAGTCGTGCTGGAATGTTGGTAAAGGTAGGCACTACCCATGAGTGTCTGGAAAGAGGTACCGGTAGCCGATGCCGAACTGACGGCAGGGGCAGAGACTCTGGAGAAGTTGCAGACACTTCGTGTTAGGGAAGTTGCATTGCTCACCACAGGAAGAGAATGCTGCAGAGAATTTAGAGTTCCAAGTAGAGATGGATTTTGGAAATTTTCTGTAAGAACAAGAGGGTCATGAAAAACTCAGGGAGGTTGAGAAATTCTCACTACGTTTGAGGAACAGCATTATCTTAAGGTTCTTGCTCTCAGGACACCTCTACTATCGACCCTTCCTGAGAAACCCAAAATCAGACAGTTAATGATGGCTGTAAGGACTGAGCAGTTTTCCACTCTTCTGTATTAACTGCCTGTGCTCCCATCTTGGGCACAGATGGGCAGAAGAGCCAAGTGGTATGGTTCAGACATTGTTCTCTAGGCTGGAAGCAACCTTCTCCCTGCCCTGTCTTTCCCTTCAGCCTGCACTCGTATTGACTTCTATGCTATTTCCTAGACTGGAAGCATTTTAGAACTAGGAGGCCCTTAGAGAACTTTCTCTTTTTTCAGTCTCATTTCACGAGTAAGGAAACTGAGGCTCAGAGAGGTCGGGTTGACTTGTTCAGGTTCTCTCATTATGTTAGTGTCATTACCAGGTTTCAGAACCTAAGTATCCTGACTTCCTTGCCAGGACTCCACTCTGAGCATGATACTGCCAGAAAGCAGGAGAAATAGAACTTATAATATAAGCATTTTTTTTGTCCATTAGAAAACAGTACGGCCATTACCATTGTCATCTTCAGTGTCTCCCTTTGCTTGTGCAGTTCCCACGCTATTACCTAGAGTTGACGTATAGCTCAGTCCAACTGGTGAACTGAAAGAGTCATGTTTGCCCTCTTCAAGCCTGGTTTCTCATCCTACCTCAAAATGATTACCCGAAAGTGGATTTCTTAAGTGCTTTTGGAAAGAGAAAAGTTATCTGATTACTTCAGATTACTCATCTATAAAGTGGTTATAACACCACCACCAATAATAATAGCAGTAATAATTAATAGATGAATAAGCTGATCTATTGCGTATGATTTATATGGAGGAAGATACAATAAGTTCTAGAAAGACAAAGAAAAATCATGAAAAACATGTTACGTAACGAAAAAGAAATCCATAGATATTAATGAAAACTGGGGTATGTGGGCAAGTATCAAAGCCTAATGAATTTACTAACAAATGACATTCTGTACCATACATGCAATATTATGAAAGTGAATTTTGCCCACTC
Source organism: Balaenoptera physalus (assembly GCF_965194825.1). Lineage (NCBI taxonomy): Eukaryota > Metazoa > Chordata > Mammalia > Artiodactyla > Balaenopteridae > Balaenoptera > Balaenoptera physalus. The sequence goes on along the minus strand of NW_028124157.1, from coordinate 5,311 downwards.
TATTTTAGTGAATACTATTAACCAAAAAACACGATGGAGGTGATAGAGGTGAATGAATTCCTAGCCAATGCATACAGACAGAGACGATAAATCAGTAAAAAATGCATAACAAGCAACAGAATGCAACAAATGTGAATGTATAGGTAGCCACAACATATATAGACAAGTATTTCAATGAAAACCGGTACAAAGCAGACAGCAAAATAGTAAGTGTAAAAGAGTTTCATTATTGTGCTCATTCATATTTTTACCCAGCAAGTAACAGGTATTAAGCCTAGGAGAAATATATCTTTCCATGAATATAACTCATATAATAAGCAGAAAGGAAGCTTAAAAAGTATCAAGAAGGTTTTTGTATTTATCCTAGAACTTAGAATCATCTTCCACATCCAAGAAGATGACATCCCAAGACCTCAAAAAACCATCATCCCTAGAATCCAATTAAAAAAGATTTTCAAATGTAAGAAAATCCAAAGGACTCCACAACATTGTTTTAGATAAACGTGGATGTTTGTGTTTTCTTTTTTTCTTTTGCCGCGCCGCGTGGCCCTGGCCGTGAAAGCACCGAGTCCTAAGCGCTGGACCGCCAGGGAATTCCCTAAATGGGGAATTAGAGATGTGGGGCTTGACTTTTTCTTTTTCTTCTCCGGTAGCTAAGATCTACAAGCGAACGATGGCTGTTGATCAATGTGCTCTCTGTGTTAGGAAGGAAATAACTGTAAAAATTGAAAAGCAACCTTGCCTTAGAAGCTACATATCACACAAAGGAAATAGTCCTTCTGATTCAATGTAGAAGATATCATTTAAAATGTTTAATTGGTCAAATGTCTACCTAGTTTAAAAATTAGAAAGAATAGAACACTGAAAAGCAGCCCCCTAGATAACCACTTTGGTTTCTGGTTTCTAGGAAGCATCATTTCTAAAACATACTTCTAAAATGTTTCTATTCCAAACTGTCAAGTGCCAGCTGTATTCAGAGAGGCAATAAAAGAAAGAAAACGGAGTATGACTTTTCTGATAGGCTGCCCTTCCTGGTGATCCCCTGTTCTGGCCTTACTTTCCTTCTTAGTCTGTTAATGTAAGGATTTGCTACCATCAGCTTTGTTTTGCCCTGCTCTGAGCAGATTTCCCTCTGTGCTGTTTCTGCTTTAATTTAAAATCTTTGGCTCACATCAACATTCCATGGCAAACTGCCTCTTTCTTGAGAGCTCCTCTATGCTTTCCCTCTTCATTCTTATATTTTTTTCCCATCTCTTGGTTCCTGTTGGCCTGTGCTAATGAAAACAATCCTAAACTTGCTTACGTTTGACTCTGTGCCTCCCTATATAGCCCAGTACTCTCCATCCTCTCTCCCTATTCTCTCTTTTCAACTAGTCGAAATACTAGTGGAGGGAGACCATTGGAGATGAAACATCTTGGTATATATCGCTAGTTTTCTGTGTCACCTGGCTTTTCTATGTTTCTGTTGAAACACTCTTTTGAGAAGTCTCTGATTTCATTTTCTACATGGGTACCCTTTAAGGCTCAATATTGGAAAAGAAGGGGATCAGAGTGATCAACCCAATGTGGTATCCTAACGTAACAGATAAGGAAAGCAGCAGGCTTTGTGAGGCAGTCAGTGATTTGTCCAAAGTCACACAGACAGTAAACGTCAAAGTCAAAACTGAAATTAGGTCTCCAGACTTGTAGTTCAATACTTTCCCTCATTATTCCACGCTATTTTGAATCTCCTCCTCAATTTAGGGGCAAAAGAAATCGAACGCAAAACTTTCCAAAGTTTCTTTTCTTACCTGACATGGTCAGAGAAGAGGAGACATCAACTGCAGGTACAAGGGATGAGGAGACAACACTAGAGGATGTCTGAGTGGCTGCAGCTGAACGGCGCACGTGTCCAGTACAAAGGTCACTGGTTACTGGTCCAAACGGCTCCACGGAAACCCCAAGACCTCTACCAAGTGGTAGTAGGTTTGGTAGGAGAGTGATGTCACAAAGCAGGCAGTTGAAAGGTATGAGCTAGCCAATAGGGAGGTCCGATCCCCAACAGGAGGGCGGGCTTGGGTGAAGAGAGCGTAGGAGAGCTAAAACAACCCCTCAATTTCTGAGCTCTGGGGAGGAAATCCTAGAAGACAGATTTACCTCCCCCAGGCTCTTCCATTAGGGAAATCATTGCAACATTTCTTACAGACGTTCATTAATATAATTAACTAACAGTTACTTATATTCTACAGAGTATTCTATTTTATGTATCATATACTTAGAGCTATATAGATCTTATTTAACTAGTATCCTTAGGAAGGAAAGAGCCATGTAGTTTGAACTATTACAGTTGTAACTTGGTTAAAGAGCAGGGTGAAGTTTGTTGAGTGTACCCTGTGGAGAATGTTGTGGTCCAAGGCTCTTCTCTTTTAGTTTCTTCTCCTTGACTCCTACCTTCCTTGGGCTGGGCTAGGCTGGGGGCCAGGTTGGACTTGCGACTTAACATTTCTCTTCCGCTTTCTTTTTTTTTTTTTTTTTTCTTCCATTATGGGCATTGCTTCTAGGACAAGCCTTGATCTTGCATTGGATGTTCCTTCCTGTCAACTTCCAGCAGCAGGAGTCTTCTTTTCAGTGCTTGATGCTTCACGAAATAGACTCTGCCCATTGGCAGCAAATACCAGAGAGCCAGGAGACAGAGCTGGTTGCAGACCTTTCCTCTTCCAGCCTTTGGTTGCAATTGTTTTGCCCATGATTTGCTAGCTCTAGTTCCTTGGGCCACACAGGTATCCTGCCATCCAGCTCTTTTTATATGTGAGAGACATTCTGAACACTGTCCCTCTTTCTTTGCACAGAAGTATATACAGTGTGGCAGTTACCGTAATCTCCTCCCCCTTGCAAACAGCCCCTCTAGAATCTCGGACCTCTAGGACTCTCTGTCTTGCATGCTTGGGTGCAAGGCCAAGCACAATGAAGAGGAGAATAATTAGAGAAAGAGGAGGACATTGGTGGAGAACTGGGAGCAGGTAAGGTGAAAGGGCACCGGAGAAAAGAGATGCATGTAGGTTTTTTGGTTTCTGTGGGAAACAAGTTGACACACTTGGGCCTCATTTTGTATTAACAGAACAGAGAGTTGTAGATATAAGTAGCTAGATCGTGCAGCAACTGCCATGAAGTCTGTACACTGAAGAGAACAGTCTCACATCTAGTTTTCATTTTGTTTTATGTCATATTACCTTATTTATAGCATTCACTGGTATGTTTGTAGAACGCAGATGTTTTCAAATGCTCTGGTTTTGTCTACATGGTTATTTCCTTGTCCTATTTGTAAGGAATCCAACATTGTAAGACATATTGCATGTTTTTCTCTTGACGATTGTTTACCTTGAAGCGTCATGAGCTAACTTGAGCTGTTGGATTTTGTGGAGAAACTTTAAAAAGGGTCTGTGAAAAAGGCATTGTGGTGAGTCGCATTATGCACCCGAGCGTAAGGAGCAGATATCTGCCACCAGCCCAGCTTGGCCTGGATTGCCTCTGTGTTAGTTCCCCTGGTTAGTGCTTTTCTCCCTAACCACTCTTGTGACTGTGATAATGTGAGTTAAGGGCTGAGTTGCTAGTGATTTATGTGTGAGGTAGGCTGGTTTGAGGGAGGAAATCTATGGACCTAGTCATTTTCCTTGGTGGTAAGCTTTCAGGGGTGCAAAGATCGATCTTCCTGGGGACTTTTCTGGTACCAGGAAGATATCGCATAGATGGGACCTCCAAAGACACACATTTAATTTTTAGGCCTGTTGTTCCTATTATGGGATGTGAGTTTCTTCACTGATGGGGATGCTGCTTATCTGAGAAGAAACTGTGAAAGGTGGTGTAGTATAGAGGTGTGGCTTAAGCTTTTAAGTTTTCTTCAAGGTTTTTCCCCTAAGCTTCATACTTCAGACGGCCTACTTACATGAGACTAGTATGTGATGTCAGGCTAACAACTTCCTAAATACCTGCAAGCCAGATCAGTGTCTCTTTTCTCTATATTCCCATGGAAATCAAGGGTCCCGCCGAATTTTCCATCGAAACAGTTGATTTGTGCTGTCTCTAGGAATTCTACAGGGCGTACCGTTGCTTCCTAACCGGTGTCATTTGGGAGATCGATCCCCCTCTGTACGTTCAAATGATTAATTTTGAGACTCTGCTCATGTGTGCAGTAAACCCTTTAATTCCCTAAGACCTTCCTTTCCTCCATCTCATACCCCATGAAGCCCGCTTCAGTTTATCTCCTGAATTTCTTTGGAATCTGTCAGCTCTCCCTCAACATCCTAATACTGAACTTGCCTGTCTGTTGCGATTAGGTCCTAACTAGTGTCCATATATCTTGTTTCCCTCCAATCCATTCTTCACACAAGAAAGCTTCAAAGCAAGTTGGAACATTGCTCATAAACATCGCTCACAAACATTGTTTTGAGAATAGAAAACACACTGGTGGCCTTTAAGACTCTGCGTGCTCTAGAATCCTCTCTGCTTCTCTAGCCCCATCTTGTGCCACGTTTGCCCTCACTTTCTATGCTTCAGATACACTGAATTAACCTTAGTTCTCACTCATCTGACAGAAGTCAGTTGAGAAATTATTTTTCACTGTGATTCCTAGCATTAAGGAATTTGATGATCAGGTTTTGTATGAGGACTAAAACTAAACTGGGAAGTGGAAGAATTGCGTTTCAACTGTTTCAGTCAACACGCATGTATTAATGATACCTAAGTATTGAACACCGGGCTAGGTTTCATGAGGGATACAGAAGTTCTGGCCATCTCTGGTTTTGGGTATCCCTTATTTGTTGAGACCTTTGCGTTGTTTGGTTGCCTTTTGTCTGTTTTCCAGATGGGAAAACAGGAACAAGGGAAGTATAGGTTATTACTAGGTGGGGTTGAACAAGTGGAGCAGCAAACTGCAAAGCAGAAAGAAGAGGGACGTACTATAGAGGGATGTGATTTCCATTTTCAAGGCGCCTGCGTCCTGTGCAGGGAGACAGCCTAACATAAAATGTGCCTAACAAAAGATCTATTGACTTCTTACTAAAAATCTCCAGTTCATATAACCCAGGGGTTTATACCTTCTCCTTTAAAAGTTCTATTCCTGGGACTTCCCTGGTGGTCCAGTGGTGAAGACTCTGCGCTTCCAATGCAGCAGGCGTGGGTTCAATCCCTGGTTGGGGAGCTAAGATCCCACATGCTGCGCAGCCAAAGAAATTTTTTTCAAAAGTTATACTCCTGTGTTGTTGAATTTAGTGGTTTAGATTTTGTTTGAATGTTAAGAAGATTTCAGTTTATTTACCAGGAACAAACAAAACAT